>NW_022171287.1:0-116185 GCF_008802855.1 Photinus pyralis | reverse complement strand
TTGACGAGAAAATAGAACAGCTAAAGAGCGCTTAAGTTTAACCCAAGCGGAAGATGACGGAAAGGCATTAAGTGCTTTGATAAAAGTAAACGACAAAATCACTACTAATTTTTTTTGTAACTTGTCAAAGAGTAACGAATTATGTGCCATTGTAAAGACGAGAAATTGTGAAAAGGGACCAGACCTTTTCGCCAAGTACAAACCAGTGGTTGATTATGGATTAGTTAGTATAATTCAAACTATAACAGTTCCCTTACAATCACATTTTAATACCGTAACAAAACTTCGCCAAGATATAAGTTATCAAATATTTTAGGGTTGAAATGTTAAAGAGGAGTGTAGTTATGTAGCAGCGTTGAGTGAAAAATTAAGATATTCAATTGTAGCAGGGAGTATTGTGCGACCATATGAGAATCGCATTCCCATACTTTTTTATTTTTTATAGGGAATGCAATACCGGGATAGCGGGATCCCGAAATACCGGGATCCCGCAGCATTTTTGCGGGATTAATCCCGTACAAAAATGGAGCGGGATGCCGCTGGATTTGCGGGATTGAGGAATTTGTCGACCAAAACTCTGTTTACTTTATTAATGAAACGCATAACGCTATTTTCAAAATAATCGTTAACCTTTTTTTTGAGTTTTAAGATAGGCTGAAGGTACTTTTCTGTTGAACGTTGTGGTAATAAGCGATTTAACTGCACAAAATTGCTTATTTGGCAATTTATTTAAAATTTTGCGGGATCCCGCAAATACCGGGATCCCGCGGGATTAACATCTAACGATCCCGCAAATATCGGGATTGAGATTTTGCTGCGGGATTGCATTCCCTTAAATACAAAAGAGCACGAGGTGAAAATTGGAAATTTCAAGCCTGACAACTGAATGATCCTATTTTTATACTTATAGTTCGTGTAGATAAATTGGTAGGTTTACTCAAAGAGTATTTTGAGAATCCATACACATTTTCATGGTGGCTCAGTATATCAGTGGATAATTTTTCTTCTGATCTTACGGTATTGGTAGTAAAATTCCGTTTTATTTCCTATAATAAGGCAGCATTCAGTTGTTTTTATTTCATAAAACAATTGAATTTTTTTTAAATGGCAGTGCTCCTTTTCATTAGGATCATTTGATAGAGATCTTTTTCTCTTTTGATGATATGACATGTTAGTATCCACATTTAAGGAAATTTTTCAAAAAAATTTGTTATAAATTAGCTCAATAACATTAATCCAGATGTCCTACATCAAAATGAACGTGTGTGTTTCTTATTGAACCTTAAAGACAAAACGGAATTAGCACTAAAATGGTATTCATCACAATGAATGTTCAACATGTTCACCATTAACTGCAAGGCAGGGGCATAATCTATCACAAAAAGTTTGGAATAAAAATTAATTTCTTCTACACGGGTGCTAACCGATTGCGTCATTGGAAAGAAGAAAAAGATCTCTATCAAATCAGCCTAATGAAAGTGTGCATTGCTATTTAAAAAAATGAATTGATTTTCGTTATTCATTTGTTTTCTGCAATAAAAACAATAGACTGCTGCCTTATTATGGGGAAAAAAATGTAAAACAACTTTCATATAGAAAAATTGTGTAGGTATACAGTCAATATTTACCAAGGTATTATACTATATTCCATACATAATGGGCACCCTGTATATATGCTCCCAATCTATAGCTTACAGATCGTTGTCAAAGTTGGTAGGTAATGCAAAAATTACCATAATCTCTATATGTAGGTATGATAAATGACTTTATCTATTTTAAGTAAATTTATAGAAATTTTGCAATAAAATAAGTGATGATCGGAAATGTGCAAGGTTAAAGTACCACATTCATTTACATCCACCCCAGAAATTACAATATAGCCTATTACTGTACTGTTTGTTTGTGTAACTCGTATGGGATCATTACTATTTGCCGGTGATCAAAAGTATAATATAGAATAAAGACGATATTTGTATTGTTTTGGTATCCGTACACTTCAGGGTAGTCTATATCGAAATCTCCTGTGTATACGATTTATTTCCGTACGTTATTAGTAAGAAAAGACATTCCTGTAAAAAGCATTAAACAAATCAGCGCATGGAAATTCTTGTCTTCTGTATATACCACCTGTATAGTGATGTAAATTACACGTTTTTTTTAAAGTGCGTAATATTACGTGTAAAATTACCCATTGTTTATGTGTTTTATGTATTTTATGTAATTTATGTAACTTACCATTTTTTAAAAAAACCGTAATTTTACAGTAAAATTACCAGTAATTTATGTTTTTTACGTAATTTACAAATATTTTTGTAAAATTACCTGTCATTTATGTTTTTTTATGTTTTTTTAATATTCCATAAACCTTTTTGAATTTTGTGAGTGTTTGAAAACAAAAAAACACTTGTTAAATTATATATTTTGGTGTATTAAATAAAATACCCAAGCAGTAGGTATTTCGCTATCACGCGTCGTTTGGAGGAAGAAGTTCCAGATCGC
Organism: Photinus pyralis; assembly: GCF_008802855.1. Taxonomy (NCBI): domain Eukaryota; kingdom Metazoa; phylum Arthropoda; class Insecta; order Coleoptera; family Lampyridae; genus Photinus; species Photinus pyralis. Next base: position 113,686 of record NW_022171287.1, on the reverse strand, counting down.
GAATTAGATGCTGTATCATCTTCATTAAACCAAATGATGGTCTGTGGTAGTACCGATCAAAATGTATCAAATAGGTATTACACTTATGTAACTTACAAAAATTACGGTTTTTAAAATAAAAAACGTAAGTTACGTAAATTTCATAAAAGACATAAATTACATAAAAAAACCGACCTCTTGTAAGTTACGCGTAATATAACCGTTTTTTATGTAACTTACAAGTCGTTATTTTACAATCCACATCACTACACCTGTAACTAAACTTAAATCTGGTACCTTTATTGTCCCTGGTTCGAATCCGGGATCGGGGATGGATATTTGTAAATGTATATAGTGGGTTGGATTGGTAGAGCAGACTTGGCTGAAACCCCGTCCACTCAAAAATAAAGGCAAAATAAAATAAAATAAAATATTCGTTAGAAACCTGGACACAATTGTACGACAGTAAAGTGATGTTTTTTTAATTAATTAAACATTGCCCTGCAGACAACACATACAATGAACATTTACAGAGTACACTACACATATTAATGAAAGAGATTTCAACATTTTCAAACAAGCGTTGTGTAGTGCGGTAGGTAAATATTCACCACCAATCCATGAATATACGTAAGCTCATAAAACGTAAAATATGTTTGTTGATAGAAGGAATATTTAAAACCCTGTCGTCAGATAACACTTTCCCTCAAACCATGATTATTTTTCTCGAATTTATTTTTAGCTCTTTTAATAGTTATCCATATCGATCGGCCTTACTTTTACTAAATAATGGAATCGATTGGAAAAGTCTAGTGTACAAAGTGGATCGTATATTTTATCATTCGTACTGTAATAATCTCGACGAAAGGGGCGCTAGTTTACTAACCACTCGCACCCTCAAGCAGCTTGATTGGTTTTTTTAAGATGACAAAACTGATCAATGAACTGTGAAAATCTGAAGTTACTTTTGTGGCAATACTTTATGTCGCGTTTGCCGTCGTTCCATAAATTCCACTACATAATGTCGTTTTTCATTTTCATTCGGTTTGTTATTATTTTGGTAAAAGTGAAGAATGAAAAGAAGAATTTAAACGGAGATTGGAAGAGCGCTGCGATTTATTATCAACATTACGTTAAGACGTGGTGCACCCCTATTACTTTGGGTACCTATGGCGGCTATTTAATTTACGCTCCATTTAGGTGACAGAAAGTCGATAAAAACAAAATTAACTACAGGATAAATCACAAATCCCGTAATAACATCTTTTCATTCCTTTTTAAGTTCTTTCAGCGAGAAAACAAACATGACAGGTTTGAGATGAATGCGCCTCACCGATTCCTTGTTTATACTGCGGGTCATAGTGAATAATTGAATCAATACTTCTCAAATATTTATTGGTTTCGTGTGTGAATATGACAAATAAACGTATTGAGTCTGAGATTTGAATTAAATTCCTTAGGTTAATAAATAATGTAGGGTCCTTGTCAAATGTGAGGAACGCCGCCTGTCTACATTGTATTCCGAGGATATGGCGGTTTGGCAACGAGCTCCCATACATTTGTAATGGAAAGCTTTAGTCAAATATTCCCATCTAAACAAAACCAAATATTAGAGCCGTCTACTTTTTCATTTTGCGCTTTTCTTATCAATAACAAACAGACGTCGAGTTCGGGCGTAATTAAAATTTGAACCGCAGGTCAATATTATAACAGAGCTTTCAAAAATATGTAAATTCTTAATGACACCACACACTATTAAATCCCCTGACTGCTTTCATCTAATGAACCAGACGTAACATGCAAATGGTAGCTCGAAATGTATTACTTAATTCGATTGGCTTGACGCAAGTCTAATTTCAAATACTAATTACGCAATTCCAATGAAAACGAATTATAAGCTTCGTTTAACGAATGTACTACTGAATATCCATTTGCAAACTGTGTAGCTGTAGGGGGTAGAAATGTAGGTAACTTTTCTTCCCCGCATTTATGAGTTATGACATTTCTTAATAGGGTTCTAAATCAAAATATTTTCCTTCTACTGACTAAATTTGAATAAAAATGGGATGTGGGAAAAGTTCCTTTATTAATAGATTGATCATTACAGTAACAGGTCGGATATCCTCAAAGTAGTATGGCCTCTCGTTAATGATCCACTTTACAACTTCTAGACAATTTCATAATTCCTCCAGATCCAGTTTAGCTCTCCCAATGATCCTCTTCATTAAACCTTTAATAGAACGGATTAATCGTTTCCAAAATCCGCCCCACCAGGCTCTAGTTTCAACGCTAAATTTTCAACAATTTTGTTTGTACCACTTTCCCTTTCAATAAAAAAATTACTTCCATTGTCAGAAAATATGGTACTGGGTCCAACCAGCGTAGGTATATACAAATCGTTCCAGAGAATTTAAAAATCTTCCAGTATCCCAAGCTAAGCTATGCGGCTCTTACCGAAAAGAAATTGTACTTTTATTTCTTTTTCATTCATTGTTTCGATAAAACACATACAATCTGCTTTAACTTGATAAGAGCAAAATAAACAAATCCTTGAACAAATCCAAGTGCGTCAAAGCTTTTGTGACATAAACAGTTCTCATTTGGTTCTCATTGGTATTTTTACTTTTCAATCTTATTCATGTCAACCGAGCCCACTTTAGTCTCGGAACTCCCTTCTTCCCTTCTTCTGACTCGCCCGTATGCTCCCGAATTTTCTATCTTCGGGACGTAGCGAGATAGTCTATATGCCTTTCGCTTCCACTCCAATTTCACCATCCATAAACTTCAAGAGTGACGAAGGAAGATCCCCAATTAGTCAGGACCTTTCAACAGTCATTTCAAACTCGGTTGTCCTTTTTCTTTACCAAAAACTGGTTTAACTGGAGTAGTAAGGCTCTCCTTAAAAACAGGATGATGTGGCAGAAAATGACCATCCAAATTTTGGTCTGGAACTGCTTCTATTATACCTTCTTGCAACCATGACTGTACTACGTTCTGATAGTTTTCAAACTTACTCTTCTTTTTTAATCTTTTCGTTGTGGAGTACAGCATCCTCATTCAGTTCTTGTAATTATTTGTAGTAACTGATTTCAGATTTGGGTTAATCCAGAGAAGTGCAACTTGATTGAATTCTTTGAATAATTTGATCGCTTCGGCCTCCTGCTCTGCATCTGATGAGTGATTGTTCTCTTGGATTCCAATTTTGTACTTCTGTGGGAGGAAACAGTGGAAAGAAGTTATCGCAGTTTAATCTACCTAGATTCTATGGAGATTTAAAGGATTTGCTTTGTTACTGAGGGCAATTCGAAGTTTTGCATGAGGGTAATTAAATCAGTACCTTCAATCCATTAGATGTCGATGGTGGTTGGAAGTGAACCAGCACCGATTGTGGATAGTCACTTCAAAGTAGGAGAAGCTGGTTATAAATCTGCTGTTGAAGAATTAAAGTATGGTCGTGAGGATCTTCTTTTCCAAGTTTATGCAAGAGAGTTGCTGACGATGGTGATCTCAAATTGTTTGGCAAAGGTATTCGGAGAGGAAAATGACTGAATGTGCTGGAAATGCAAATTCAAACAAATTGGAAGCACTTATGGAATTTTTAAAAACGGAAGCTCGTATTAAACAGCAGAACGGGATTTGTCAACACCAAGGAAGGAAAGAGATCTTCCCAAAAAAGTAATGGAAGGTTCAGCACAAGAAGGGAAGTCGATAATGTCCACCAACCTATTCAACGGTAGTAGTGAATCATGTTTTTTATGTTCCAAAAGTAACCATGAACCTAAGGATCGTTTATAGGAAACCTGGGGAAACCTGATCACTGGAAAAATGTTCAAGTTAGAACATAACTTAACTCGTGGGTTCATAATTGTTCAGGGCAATTACACAGACACAGATTTTTGGGGCATGGAAGAAGTAAACAATCCGATTATTCAAAGAAACAGTACCTCGCGAGGAAGACGAGCGGTATCAACCGTGGATAAATCCGGAACTGAAATCAGCTATTACAAGACATAGACAATCAAAATTTTTAGCTATATATTCTACAATGGAATTTGAGTAGATCTTGATTAGTTAATTAATAAATAAAGCTAAAATTCGTAATATTCCGAAGTAAACCGTCATCAAGCGTTGAAAATTAGAAAGAAGATGTTAATAATGAACCATTTGAGATTCAATTAGCAAGTTACCTAGCTGGAGTATAATTTTAAATAAAACTAGTTTTATGGACGCTGATCATTTTAACTAAAGCGTGAATGAGAAAATGTTTATTGACAAAGCAGGCAGAAAGGAAATTTCACAACTACAATTTAAGATTTAAGCGCAGGTGCTTTGCCAATTACATTTTTCAAAGGATACTGTTTAAACAGAAGAGCTGAGATTTAATTTGAAAGGTTAGGATAATTTTTTATTTTGGGGATTTAACGAAATCTGCCACCATCGGTCGTTGGTCCATGTTTCAGTTAAGCTAGATAACCTCCTATGTAAATTTGTTTTGTGGAAAACTGTCATATAGACTAACGGCACATGAAAAACCGGCCCTAACTGCTATAATCTATGACAAACACAAAATTCACGCGATATTTCAGTTGGGCGAATATCCTATTTGAGTTCTGACAAGACTAATAGCCCGACAGTTTTTGTCACAATTTTTAAGGCGCAAAAGTGGAAAATTAATTAATCTATCTACTTAAATTTCAGTTGAGGGTAGTATTTTCTTAGCTGTTGTCACAATAAGAACCGGCAGGGGTTGGTAGAGATTTTCGGAATGTTCTCTTAACGCGATTGCATAGTATAATAAGCTCATCTCAAATTGAGGAGCTCTGGTACTGGCAGATCTGTTTGTGTCGTGACGTAACTTTAGTAATAACGTTGCTGGTCCACAACTTGAACAAACACGCACATTCCAAATCCAACATGCTCACAAATAATGCATGGTACTCGGGGCTTTTGACAAGGGATCAAAGGGATTTCGGTAACTGACACCTAAAGTAATTTGCGATTAGAGAGACACATTCATTCATATTTCGAAATTAAATTCCAATTATAACTTTTAATGTAGGCCCACATGAAAATGAGTTTGGCGTTATCATTTTCAAATTAACATATATCTGCGGGTACAAAATCGCTTCGACGAGATCGGGCAGATTGGACCAACAGTCTTTGTTCCATATGAGATTAACTAATTCTCTTTGGATTAGCTTTTACAATTAGTACCGCATTCAGTTTATTAAATTGGTTTTCCCGAAATGGTCATGAAACCTTAATTTTCATGCCTACCTTACCTACTGTTTTTTTCCATGTCAATAGTCGTAACACTTTACCTGACTATTTTTCCTGCCGCCTGTCTAGTTAAATATTCGAAAAAGTCCCACCGTTAAGATTTGAGGGTAATTTTATATTACTTTTTGGTAACCGTTCGACCTCGCTAAGACCGAAAATGCCTATTGCCAAAGCGAAATCTCAACCGGAAGTCATATATTAAAGAGGGCTGCGAATTTGCCACTTTTTTCGTAATTGAACATTACAGGTGGCTCTCATGTGACTTAGAAATAGCACCAGTTTGACTAAATATACATTTTCAACCATGATGAATCTAGAAATATAATTAATAATTTATTTCACTTCTAAACCGTGACAGAAATTGGTATCGAAGCCTTAAAACTAAAATTAGGTACATAAAAGAAGATTATCATTAACAATATTGATTTTACTGTCTTATTTTATTTATAAAATAGCTCTTCAGGTTTCTGTACATCGACTTTGGCGTACCCTCCAATCCTGCTTCTGGAATGGAATTACGGCACTGAACACTGCTGTAAATAGGGGAATCCCGACCCTTTTCTGGTCTTGTATAAGATGTTCTTAGATAGTTTTTGTTTCGTACATTGTAACTATGACTGTCTTTGGTCGGTCAAAAATATCTTAATATTGCGCAACAAACAAACCTTACGCCACTCTAAGGTTTCACAGCCATCTTTTGATTTTTTGAGGAACAATCGCATGTATGGTGCATGCAATTCATCATGCCTAAAATTTTCTTTTTCGTAAACCATCACAGATAGCGATATTCATCAAGGGACAAAAAATGCTTGCAAGTAAACTGTCCATCAGTGTCTAAAAATTCAGAACCGTCAAAATAGTAGTTAAAAAGTTTTAGACCTCTTCAGATGTGGATGGTCAGTATTTTACCACCTACGTAGCAACTACAATCAAAACGATGATATCACAAAGACCCTTTTTACATTAGACATTCACATCCCGAATTTCATTTTAATCGGCAAAACCATTTTCCGATCAAATAAAAATAACGATTTTTTTTTAAATCTTTGGCGGTAGATAGCGCCTTACCGAAGCACTTTTGGATAGAGGTAAGTTGGGTTAAATCGTCCTATTTTGATACCAAGAACCCCTGGTAGCGCGTTGTACAGACCTTTTAGGGACACCCTGTATAATGGCCCGTATGAATAAAAATAAGCAAATGCTTATACTTGCAAAATTCAAAGTAAATACTCGTAACTGCCCCTTCATACTGGTCTGTTTAGCATGGTTTAGCAGCGCTGCACTGCGTCCTGTCCTGCTGCTTAGCAGCGCTGCTAAGTCGCCCAGTGCGAAGGAGCACTTACGAGTATTTACTTTGAATTTTGCAAGTATAAGCATTTGCTTATTTTTATTCATACGGGCCAATATTTAAGAATATTTACTAACACAGAAAACAGGACATTCATATGTTCTTTGTAACAAGAGCTGTAAAAGGAACCCTTTTTGGAGTTTTCGTAGAGTTGATGCCTGTCCATCGAGTTGACAAAAGACCATTTTAATTTAATTACATCATTCAGGTAGTCAGTATGAATATTTATTTACGTATAGATGACAGTATTATGTCGTAATTTATTAATAATATTTTGGAAATATTTACGGGGAGGAGACAGAAGCGCGAGGCGAAGTAAAGAAGAAGCGATGCGATAAAAAGCAAAAAGGAAAGGAAACTATATCATGAAGTCCGCGATAGATAAAAAATAAATATAAGGAAATGGTGGAAAATGACGATCCCTAGTCATAAAAGGAATTAAAAGGACTAACAAACTCGCTCGGCAACGGAAATGGAGGGGTATAAGAAAAAAGGTACCAGGTATAAAGATCGTATAAAGATTGAATACACAGACAAGAGTCTAAAATGTTTCAAAAAAGATTAACAGGTAGATACTTCTTGGGAAAGTAATTAAATCTCAGATTTGGCAGAATTTTAAAAATATTACTAAAAATGGCATTAAGAGAAAAAACAGAAAGAATACGAAAAGCATATCAGGGACATAAAAACAGAAAAAGAATTTTTAAAGGTTAGAAAAACATGAAAAAAGGAAAAATTGAACAAGAGGGAGGGAAATACAATTAGATGAATCGAAACAACATTTTGTCAAACTATTACCAGGGAAGCAAGAGAAAGAGTAGCCTACGCAAGAGGTTAGAAGAGAGGATAATGAAAGAGATTAGATCGAGTAGTAAGTGAAAAGACTGAAGGAAAGGAAAGCGACAGGAAAAGAGACGAGATAGATAATGAGGCTTGGATTCGTCAAGGAAACGATCGGAATCTAGTAGAAAAGGTATGGAACGGAGGCGGTTACCCGAGGAACCGTTCTTCAAAATGGGGATGAGAGATTGTGTGGGAAACTATAGGGCAATTACTATGACTATGACCAAGGCTTTTAGAATCTATGCAATGATACTGAACAAAAGACTAGAAAGGGAAATGGAAGAGAAGACGATGTTGGAGAAAACACAAAAAATAGGCTTCAGAAAAGCGAGGTTTTTTTTTTTTATTAATAATTCTAACTAGTTCAACATATTACATGTTATTCATAGTTTGGATGTTAGTTAGTAATTAGTTGTAGCCTTAGATACGTAACTAGATTAACTAGGTAACAAGGACGTTATCCTAAGATAATAGCACATCTTGCGGAAGTCTTTTTTTAAAGTCTAGTGTGTTCTGACTTGTTACCGAGGTTATAGTGTACTGCACTCGCGCAATCCGGTAGGTTGAGAAAGAACTTATTTGCACTTTGTTTAATATATTGTTCGATTAGAGGGATTTCCAGTTCCCGGTGTATCTGAGTGTTTCTCATGAACCAAGGTGAGTTTCTTATTATGCGTAGAACTTTATTTTGAAAAGTTTGCAATTTACCGATGTGGGTTTTAGATGCAACGCCCCATACGACACAGCCGTAAGTAATAATGGGTCGTAGAATAGCCAAGTAAATCAGTTTGCTACATTTAATACGTAGGGATGATTTTCTGTTGAGTATTGGATATAATAATGACAGTCGTGCGTAGGCTTCATTTAGTTTATTATTAATGTGGTATCCCCAGGTGAGGCGTCTATCAAGGTGTAGTCCCAGGTATCGAACAGCTTGATCAGGTGGGTTCCACGGTATTGAGACATTATCGATGACTATGTTAGGTGGGTTTAGCGGTCGCCGTAAGGTAAAGATTTTGCTTACGCATTTGGTGGTATTTAATGTCAAGCACCATTTGCGTAGCCAACTTAAAAGCTCGTCTATTGATAGTTGTAGTTGAGCAGCGGCAGTTAATATTTCATTGTGTTGTGTTAGAAGTATTGTATCGTCTGCAAACATGGCTAGGTTACTAGATTGCGGGGTGGGTATGTCTGCCGTGTATAGGTTAAACAGCATGGGTGCTAGGACTGAGCCTTGCGGGACTCCACCCTTAATCGGTTTTACGTCTGAGTATGTGGCGTTGATTCTGACGTAAAAGGTTCTATTATGTAGAAACGAGTGTATAACTTTTAGTAAATATCCGGGAATTTTCTTTTGTTTAAGTTTGTATAGCAATCCATTAATCCAGACTTTATCAAAAGCCCGTGCGAAATCTAAAAACAATATGCACGTGTGTAACTTGTTCTCAAATCCGTTAATAACCACTTCATTGATTCGTAGTAATTGATGTAAGGTCGAGTGCCTAGGTTTAAACCCAAACTGATGATGCGGGATTATCTCCTTCTGTTCTACAAATTGGTGTAGTCGAATTTTTATAATTTTTCGAGTATTTTTGAGATTGTGGGCAATAAACTAATAGGTCTGTAGGAGTTGGGGTCACTTTTATTTTTTCCTGGTTTATGAATTAAGATTATTTCTGCTTTTTTCCATGTTGTTGGGAAGTATCCTGTTGAAATGCATGCATTAAATATTGTTACAAGGTTTGCTATTAGTTTATCACTAAGGTTTTTCAGTACTATGTTGGGAATCAGGTCGTGTCCGGGTGATTTTTTTGTTGGGAGTTCTTTTATGAGTTCCTGAATTTCACTTGGCGATGTAAGTTTTATTTGATTTTGCTTAGTTTTAGAGGGGGTGGGATACAGGTGTATTTCGGCGTCTATGCCTGCATAAAACTGTGCTTCAGCAGGATGTTTTTCTGGTTCGAATGTTTTCTAAATGTGTTGCCAATAGGTTACACTTTTCCAATTCGCTGCAGTAGTTTATGTTGTTAAATTTCAGCGGAGGCATCATATTCGGTTGGTTCAGAATTCTCTTGGTAACTCTCCATAATGATGAGTCATGCGTCCCTAAGTCCGAGATATATCGCTGGTAGCATACTAACCGGTGGTTATCAAGCTCCCATTTCACTCTGTGAGTTAATCGATTCAATTGTTGTCTGTGGTGCGGCGTTCTATTTATCTGCCATAGACGTTTAAAAATAAATTTATCCGCCATAGACGATTACAGAGCGGTATCCAAACATCTCAAAGACAGTGAAATACCGTTTCACACGTTCCACAATCCAAACGATAAACCAATTAGTGTAGTAATTAAAAATGTGCCCCCTTCGTTAACGGAAGATGACATCAAACAAGAACTATCCGCCTTCAACTTGCCAATTATTAAAATAACACGTACAAAGACAAAACACCCATGCCTGTTTGTGCGGTGGACTTGACGGCTTCTGAAGAAGCAAAAAACGTTTTTAAAATCAAACAGATTCATTCGTGCATCGTTACCATTGAAGCCAGAAGGAAACCCAATCAAACTCCCCAATGCCACCGGTGCCAACAATTAGGACACACAAAAAACTACTGCATGCTCTCCCCGAAGTGCATACGGTGCGAGGGAAGCCATATGTACAACGAATGTACCAAAGACAAAACAGAACCCCCGGTCTGTACCAACTGTGGCGGAAATCACCCTGCAAACTTTCGAGGTTGTACATATATACAAAGCTTTGACAAAACTCGATCTCAACAGATAAACCGCCGATTACCACCAAACCCCAATGCAAATCCCGGTAATATTAATCAACCCACAAGCTATGCGAACATATTAAAAAATCAATCTAGCACCGTGCCCAGATCAAACACCAACATCAATCCTATCACAGCTAACCCCAGCCAGTCAGCCTTGGAATCCGTAATTCGTACCGTCATTGATCTCATCAAGCCATACTTAGAACCTTTAAAAAATTATCTTTTCACACACGTCTTACCGCTACTTATTAATGGATCCTAATAATTCCCCACCCCTATCTCAAATAAAAATCCTAAATTGGAACGCCAATGGAATTAAAAAACAGAAATCTGTATTCATAACATTCTTAGCAAGATATAATGTAGATATTGCATGTGTATCAGAAACACATTTATCATCCACCGACTGCTTAAGGATACCCGGATACTGCACTTATCGTTCAGATAGGCTATCAGAGCATGCCGCAGGAGGTGTTGCCATATTTATAAAACGAAAAATAAGACACTATGAGTTACCAAACTACACCTGCACACACCTGGAAACAGTCGCGGTGAATGTAACATTTGAAGATCATTCTGACATAAAAATAATTTCTGTTTATAAACAACCCAACAAATTACTTCTAGACAAAGACATAGGCTTAATTTTTAATCAAAATGCAACAACCTTGCTAGTTGGAGATTTGAATAGCAAACATGTAGAGTGGAATTGCAAGACCACAAACCCTTCCGGAATCAAACTCCAGAATCTTTCAAGCACATATGCATTCCAAGTTCTCGCTCCGGATCATCCAACTCACATCCCATATCGATCAGATCATGCTCCTGATATTCTTGACATAATGGTAGAAAAAAACCTCGCCAAAACTGTATATCAAGAAGTCGTTAATGAATTGGATTCTGACCATCTTCCAGTTATAATCTCCTTCATTGCGACCCCAGTAAAAAGACTAATCGAAGCTCGACTTATACAAGGCACTGTAAATTGGAAACAATTCAAGGACATTCTAAACGAAAACCTAAAGTTTACCAACAAACTGGAAAGCACAAACGACATAGACACCGCAATTTACCAATATACCGACATCATCACCGAAAGCGTACAAAAAACCACACAAAGAAAACCATTAAAAAAATCAAATTATAATATGCCTCCAAAGGATCTGCTAGCATTAATTGACAGAAAAAATCAAATACGCCGAGAATGGCAAAGGACTAGAGACATACGAACGAAAAATATCCTGAATAACATAACACATCGAGTAAAGCGACAGTTAGACGCCTATAGAATATCAACGTACCAGAAATACATTGGAGAGCTGGGACCAGGCACCCAGGACTTATGGAAAGCAACTCGAAGAATTCTAAAGGAAACCCAAGAAATCCCAACTCTAAAAGATGATACAAACACGCACGCAACCGATGAAGAAAAATGCGAGGCTTTTGCCAATCACTTAGAACGCACATTTGTCCCTGTCATAAACGATTATGTGTGGGCAAATCAAATTAAAAGATATATAGAAACACATGCGCCAGTTATTAACAAAAACCAAATAAAGTTTATTAGTCCAACGGAAATGAAACTTTGATCAAAGAATTGAACAACAATAAAGCTCCTGGTGCAGACAAAGTTCCAAACATTCTCCTTAAGCAGTTAACGACAAAGGCCATTAGCCACTTGGTAACAATATTAAACAGGTGCTTAACTCTAGGGTATTTTCCAAAACCATGGAAACATGCTCAAATAAAGCTGTTCGCAAAACCTGGAAAAGATAAATCGCTGGTCACAAGTTATAGGCCAATAAGCTTATTGTCTACACTTTCAAAACTATTCGAAAAAGCTCTTCTAACACGACTAGAGGATCAGCTTCGAGAAAAAAACACCATTCCTCCTTGCCAGTTCGGGTTTCGCAGATTCCATTCTACCAGCCATCAACTACAAAGAATTTCGGAAAAAATTGAAGAAGGCTTTGAGTACAAAAAGTTCACTGCTGCTTTATTCATAGATATCGCTCAAGCATTTGATCGCGTTTGAATTGATGGATTAAAATATAAATTAATTCATCTACATTACATCGGTTATTTCATCATTCCTTGACGATCGAACATTCGCTGTCAAAATACATGAATCCCTTTCATCACTCAAAATTGTTAGTGCAGGAGTACCACAAGGCAGCATTTTGGGTCCTACGCTATTTAATATATATACGTATGATATACCTAACACAACTGCCGACTTGGCCATGTATGCAGACGATACAGTGTTACTAGCACAACACACAGATGTGCACACTTCTATCCAAAAACTCCAAACCGCTATAAATACAATAGATAAGTGGTTCAAAAAATGGAATATCACGATAAACCATTCTAAATGTGAAGCAAAAATTTTTACGCTGAAACGAAATATGCCTCTTGAGAACCACCCTATCATCATAAACTCTAATGAAATAACGTGGTCGCCCAAAGACGTATGTGTAAAATACCTAGGAGTACACCTCGATACAAAATTAACGTGGAAATTCCACATACATAAAAAATTAATTGACAGCAATATTCGACTCATGAAATTATACCCGCTTCTAAATCGAAAATCCTCTCTTAAAATAGCGAGCGCGATGCTGTTATATACGTCGCTAATTCGACCACAAATACTTTATGCGTGTCAAGTTTGGGGAAATGCGAGGACGAGGACTAGTAGTGTAAATAAAATTCAACGATTTCAAAACAAGATATTAAGAATTGCCACTAACGCTCCATGGTTTGTGAGAAATCGCGATATTCACTCGGACTTAAATGTCCCAGAAATTCACTCATATATTAAAAAGGTTACCAAGAAGTTTCATAGCAACCTCACTTTGTGTCCTGGTGCCACCTATTACTCTCTCGGAAAGAAAAATATTCACAAAAGACTTAAAAGAAAGCTACCGCAGGACCTGTTAAGTGAAAGTGATTGACATAATGTATTAATACAGTGATTTTATTGCAATTGTATTGTAATTGTATCCCTATTTACTCTAGAGGTCATATTGAACCTAGTCGATATTTTGTAAGTGTGATAAGTTAATGTTTATCACTGCCATGTATAACAGCTGTAGTTGTTGATCTGGTATACACACAAATTAAAAAAAAAAAAGAAAAAAAAAAAAGACGTCTAATTTGGTGTTTTTCCTTGATAAGGTTGAGGATGTGTAGTGGTAACTGCTTATGTTTGTGGGTATTTTGTTTAAGTTTTCTGTCATTTGTAGCCCTATGAACACTTCGTACTACTGTCCTTGTGAACGTAGCTACAGAATTTTCAATTTCTTCGTTTGTGCATAAAGAACGCGGTTCATATGGTTCTTTGTCGAGTAGCTCTCTAAAGTAGTCCCAGTCTACTTTACCAGTAATTAGTCTCGGTCTGGCTGTATTTATTTGAGGTGATTGTAAGAATGTTGCCACTATTGGTAGATGGTCAGAGTCGAGCTCGGTATATACTTGCTGAAATATGGGCCATGGAAAGTTTTTTAGTAGGCAGATATCCAGTATGTCAGGCTGGTGGTCTGTTCGATAAGGATAGTGGGTTGCTTCGCTGGGTGCAGTGCAGAGACAATGATTCCGTGTGTAGATGTTATGTTGGCTAGTCGTTGACCATTGGGGTTGCCAACTCTGCAGCCCCACGAGGTGTTTTTTGAATTCAGATCTCCTAGTAATAGCGTTGGTAGATTATGCGAAAATATTACTCCTATGTCCTCTTGAATTAGTCTGCGATTAGGTGGTAAGTATGCACTTATTATGTTCAATCTAAGGTTGGCTGTTAATTCTACAATTATTTCGGTTGCTTCTAAAAATTGTAGTTGAAAAGCGAGGGGTATAATCGACGTATTACACAAATTGGTGGAAAAGGAATCGGAAAGAAAGGGCGGAAATATGTTCGAGTTTTTCAATTGCTTAAAAGGCAGGGTGTGGCAGTGCCGAAAGGGAAAAAGTATTGAATATGGTGGAATATGGGAAAATTGACAAGACGTTAAAGAACAGAGTCAAGGAACTATATATAATATAAATGGAAAAGTATTAACAGCGCCAAGGGATAGTAGTGGGAAGAAGAAAGATATGGCATACGTGGACGACGCAGTGGTAATGGCTTCGGAAGTAGAACAGATGAAGGAAATGATGGGAGATTTGAGAAGGGGGTTGAAAGAAAAAGGAAGAATGGAAATTGCGAGAGGAAAGAATAGAAGAGGTAAAAGAAATTAAACATTAAGGACATCAAATGCTAAGAAGCAAATGGGGCAAATACACAGATAAGAGAATTAAGGAAAAAAGAGGTTGTCCTGATGAGACAAGTATGACGATTTGCAGAGAGGGGGTCAAGAATTTTTTTTAGAAAATGAAAGTATGGGAAGAACTGGAAGAAGTACAATCATGAATGGGTATTAGAGTTACACGGAAGAGCAACAAATTGTGTATTAGAGGAAGAAACAAATAGTATATTATATACCGCGGGACTGAAGTAGCACTTTTAATCACGAAGGTAAAGTTTATGGGGGATTAAGACTACTACTTCAGTCGCAAGGTATATACGATATTTTTCGTACTTCCGAAACTGAAACACTTAATATGTATGGAATTAGAGAACGCGTTCTTTCAAAAAATCGCTGCTTAACAAGTTACCATAGGAACGTTGCGTTGGTACGACAAACCCTATGGTATGGTAACAAAAATAATTTGGAAAATGTCATTGCTAGTGTCATAATTTTGGTGGTGGGTGACAAAGGTGTATCTGATATTGATAAAAAGCAGCCAAGGTAGGTAAAGGATTGATACCACCGAAATCCAAAAAGCTATATATGAGCAGCAGTACGATGCGTTTAAGAAGTAGTGCGCGCATACAAAATGTGGAACAACCTACTGAAATTGCCTTGTTAGTAATTTCATCCTTCCGGGATTTTCGTCCAAATTTAATACCGGCGGGACAAAAAGTGACACTTCAGTACTTGTCATAATGGAGTGAAGTTGTCACTTTAGTCTCGGAAGTACGAAAAATTCAAAAGGTAAGGATAGCGTCGGAGCGCATGGCGGTAAAATACGAGGAAAGGAGCGATCGAGAAAGCGAATTGGTGAAAGAATGCTTGATAATAAGGATAAACGTAAAAGGAATGTGGGGAGAACAAAGGGGACGAAATGGATACGGACCGGCTGAGGAGAGGGGTAACAGAAAAGATGGAAAATATTAAAACAATAGCGAGATTCAGATTCGGAAATGAAGAGAGAGGGAAAGAGAAATGGAGACAAGAAGAAGAAAGAATATGCGGGCATAGAACACGTGTTATGGAACTGTACGAAGGTGGAAATGACAGGGAGTGAGGTTCTGGATGTGGGAGGAGGAGATGAGAAGTGGATGACGTGGATTTTAAAGATAAGAAGGGAACAAAATGCATTTTTATTTTTTTTGTGGCCGGGAGGCGAATGTGGCAAATATCCGTACTACTGTACGCATACGAATAGAAACATTTCCAAACGCCTCGATATTTATGCCAATTGTAAGGACTCTCGATAAAAGCCCATCCTCTGTATCAAATTCGGCATGTGTTGATCAAGTTTGGGTTGTTTTTTTCTAGATGCATTTGGCACATTTTTGACTACGGGATCCCAAAATCATGGCAATTTTCGTGGGTACAAATTGGTTTGTAGACGTCTATCTACTCGTCTCCTTCACACATTCTTATGCCATACAGGTACATATCTTAACTTACTTTAACTTAATTAGATCGTGTCAACAATAGTAGTCAGGTTCTCAACCTTTTTGTAAATAAGGACCCCTTGCAAGATTCCCTTAACTTTGGGGAACGATATTTGCAATAAACTGGAATAATTTTTAAGGACTACTCAATGATGTTAGAGATATACTGAAATATGATTCTAAACTTAAGATATTCAACATAGAAACTGCGTGTTTAATTAATATAGAACATAAAAAAATATTAAAAGAGCTTCCTAACTTTAATCGGATCTATTCTGATGAGGCGTTCGTCAAGGATGGTTTAATTGAAAACATACAAAAATAACTTTTAAAGAGACTTAAGGAACATAATTAAGTCAGTGCAAACGTTTATGCGCCTAAATGTTAAAATTTAAAAGGGGATTTCATGCCCAGTAATTTCTGCAAAACATAATGGAAAACCCACCCTCAACTGAAGGACCATATAATGCGACATATGAATATCAATTTACTTCTCAACACGCATGTGAAAAAGTTCCACAACACGCTCCTATTTGTATTTAAAAAGGCTTTGTAAGGTAACAGGTTTCGATTTTTCGCCCAAACGCTCCTCAAGGCTCAATGAATCCCTAAGAAAATTACGTAAATATAACATATCTCAGTATCTCGGATCGCATTCACCTTCAACCACTGAAGCTTTTCGCGGACTTTTTCGATAAATTTTATTAGCTGATGCAACTGTATGGAATCTGAACCAGAATGTTGCGGTTCATTGTTGGGAGAATTGAGGGTTCGATTAAAAGAAGCCCTAAATCCTTCTTACAGTCCTTATAGGTGGGTTTCGACAGCATTATCGCCCAAAATATGAAAATTTTGATTGAAAACGCAACAAAGAAATGACTTTACGGAATATAATTCAAGACTACTTTACTGCGATATTTGTTTATATTGTAGACATACTTAAAACCAAAAGCAATAAATTATTTGTAACGAAACGTTGCTGAATACCTGGTTTAATTGCGTAGATATCCCCAAAATGGTCATAGCGTGCGTCATTTACCGAGATCCATTAATGCACGCCGAAAGATAAAAAATGGAAGTGAGCTTTAAGTTAACGAAAGAGGAAATTGTTTTCGAGTGAATAAATGTAAGTCAAAGGTGATAGCGAAAACGGAAATAAATTGAATCATCAATATTTTCTTGTAAGCCAGGATATCGACGCACAAAGGGGAGGATTAAGCGGATTGTGCAGATCCTATGCGGAGCTATATTTGTTAGGTGCGTGAGAATTCCCAAGTTTGCATTAGGACTAAATGATCAGATGACAAAACCGCAGCGAATTTTGACAAAAAGGAATCGACAAATGAGAGCTGGGGGAAAAGGCACTTCTGTTTGGGGCTGATTTATACTTTAAATTTATCAAACGGGGCAAGTAACGCAAGGGTCGGCTATCATGGGAAAACAAAGGATTTTAATATAATTCGGACAGACACAAGAATCCGGCCAGTCCACTTTTGTGATAATATTAAATTCGTATTTATGCTGAAACAGAATTTATAAAAGCTTTTAGTTTCTATTAAGCGAAATGAGTTATTTTTCAAAGTCGCGTAATTATGAACTGAAATTAATTATGCAAAATTGCTATTACACGTTACCTTCTCGTGGAAAGACTCTTTGGACTATAAAATGATACAAAAGTAGAGTTCATAAAATTAGGGGTCATAAAAGGCGACTAATCAACGGTGGGTAGGTCCAAGACTGATGCTTTTAAGATAAGGGGATTTAGGGTGGTGCATAGGACACGGTTACGAGGAAATCAAATAGAACAACTTGATAATTCACGGTATGAAGGAAGTAGAAAACGAAACTGATCTGCACATTAAGCAAAAATTACACACAGTCCTAGAAAACAGGGGAGTGAAGATTACGATCGAATTCGAGATTCAAGAAATCTACCGAATAGGTGAAAAAAGATACAAAAACTAAAGACAAACGTGCAAAAGACAAACGAAACAATAAAGTCATACAGAGTAACGCATAAGGAAACAGCAAGTGTGTACGGTGGAAAAATGGAGCTAAAAGTAAGAGATAGCATACAAGAATGGTAGAAGACGAATGTTGAATAAATGTGGTAAACATTCAAAGAAATAGTACCTACTGTAAATAAACTGCCTTTTTTTGAGGCACGAAAAAAAATTGTCTCAGATCGACCGGAAAAAACATTTTCTTATAGAATGTGGCCTGTAGAATCCATAATTTCAAAAAGTTCCAAGATTGGGCTACTAGTTCAAAAGTTACAGCCCATTGAATTTTCTTTCGAAATTGGTTTCTAGTCCATAACTTTTGATTGAGAAGTCTAATCGAAAAAGTACGAATCGTTTTGGATTCTACGCACCAAAATTAATAAGAAAAAGTGTTTTCCCGAGAAATTTTGGTGTAGTCGATTTTTGGTAAAAAAGAAAGGTTATACACTGCCTTTTTTTGAGGCATGAAAAAAAATTGTCTCAGATCGACCGGAAAAAAAAACATTTTCTTATAGAATGTGGCCTGTAGAATCCATAATTTCAAAGAGTTCCAAGATTGGGCTCCTAGATCAAAAGTTACAGCCCATTGAATTTTCTTTCGAAATTGGTTTCTAGTCCATAACTTTTGATTGAGAAGTCTAATCGAAAAAGTACGAATAGTTTTGGATTCTACGCACCAAAATTAATAAGAAAAAGTGTTTTCCCGAGAAATTTTGGTGTAGTCGATTTTTGGTAAAAAAGGAAGGTTATACACTGTCTTTTTTTGAGCCCCGAAAAAAGAAATTGTCTCAGATCGACCCGGAAAAAAATTTTCTTATAGAATGTGGCCTGTAGAATCCATAATTTCAAACAGTTCCCAGATTGGGCTACTAGTTCAAAAGTTACAGCCCTTTGAATTTTTTTTCGAAATTGGTTTCTAGTCTATAACTTTTGATTAAGAAGTCTAATCGAAAAAGTACGAATTGATTTGGATTCTACGCACCCAAATTAATAAGAAAAAGTGTTTTCCCGAGAAATTTTGGTGTAGTCGATTTTTGGTAAATAAGGAAGGTTATACACTGCCTTTTTTTTTGGCCCAAGAAAAAAATTGTCTCAGATCGACCGGAAAAAAAAATTTTCTTATAGAATGTGGCCTGTAGAATCCATAATTTCAAACAGTTCCAAGATTGGGCTACTAGTTCAAAAGTTACAGCCCTTTCAATTTTTTTTCAAAATTGGTTTCTAGTCTATAACTTTTGATTGAGAAGTCTGATCGAAAAAGTACGAATTGATTTGGATTCTACGCACCCAAATTAATAAGAAAAAGTGTTTTCCCGAGTAATTTTGGTGTAGTCGATTTTTGGTAAAAAAGGAAGGTTATACACTGCCTTTTTTTGAGCCCCTAAGAAAAAATTGTCTCAGATCGACCGGGAAAAAACATTTTTCGTATAGAATGTGGCCTGTAGAATCCATAATTTCAAACAGTACCAAGATTGGGCTACTAGATCAAAAGTTACAGCCCTTTGAATTTTCTTTCGAAATTGGTTTCTAGTCCATAACCTTTGATTGAGAAGTCTAATCGAAAAAGTACGAATCAAAAGTGTGTACACAGACAATGAAAACTGTGCGAGGAAATCTCCGACTCACAGTCGGTAAAATTTAAAATTGAAGGGGTTTACGACAAGGGGGAGATGCTAAGCCCACCACTGTTTATAATAATCATGGACGATATTTTAGAAGCAGAATTTGCAGTTCTGCCAAACCATACCATTCGGTAAGTAAAAACTGTCTGCGTCTGAGGAAAATTAGTACAGGAACAAAGATGGCAGCGTACAGAACAATATATAGGCCAAAACTTCCGTTCGGAAGTGTGACCTGGAAATTGAACACGGCACTGAGATACACGCTATGGAAATGAAGTGTAAAAGGAGTAACCCGCGGGGACAGAATACGAAATGACAGCTTAAGATCGGAATTGGGAGTTGATGCAATTGTGCAGAACATAAAGAATCAACAGCTAAGATGGTTTGGACATCTGAATGGGGTGAAGGAGATGCCAGTTAAGCGAATACGGGAAGCGAACATCTGAAGAGATCTCGAGGAAGGCCTAGGAAACCTTGGAATGAATAGAAGCGGTACATCGTGACAGGAGGCAAAGAAATTTTCGAATGTACATTAAATTCTCCTCTTCTTCTGTTATCTTTATGTCTCAGGTTGTGTATATATCTCAAAACATTTGCTAAAATATGTTAAATTGTGTCTAATTTTTCACTCTGGGCATTCGTCAGTGATGAGACTACTTTCTTCTTCTTCCTGCAACCTAGGTATCTTTAGAAGAATCAGCAAATTGATGTAAGTTTTTTCCCTTAAACGTAGTCCTTCAATCACGGTATAAAGGGGATTCTCAATTTTAAAAAGATTGGGCAAATCGTGTACCTTGTTCCAAACTTTTCTGCTGTCTCGTCTTCTATTCGACATCCCATGAAATCTTTCACTCCCATAATGTTGGAACCATAGCCAGTAACTTTCTGTTTGTCGTTAACGTAAAAGTACATATCTCGATTCGTGTACCACGTAAGTCGAAGATCTCCCACGCTATTCTTTCTTATGTCCCATTATCCGAAAAACTACCACCCTCTCAAGTCGAATTGTTTTTCTGCCATATTGCGATTTTTTAATAAATTTTGTGCAATTCTTTAATATCTGCCACACTTGCTTATTTTCTCTATAACGAGCGTCTAACTTTTTACAGTTTTCCAAACATTTTGACAGATGGTGTTCCATGGTTGTCCCTAGCAAAAATTGACTATCATACTTTGAAATGAATATACGCACATTGAATTGTTTCACGTCTAAGATTTAATGCCACCGAGATTTGTGTTCGTGTTGTGCTGCTTTATAAGAAAAATTCTACAATTTGGCGACCTTTATGTAAATACATCGCGCAATTTGTAACACAAATTCCTTTTTTTATGGATTTCTTTCGTGTAGGGCTCAAGGTATACTAGGCGCCTAAACAAAAATCCTCTATTTTATCATAAGACAACGAAATGCTTTTCAGAGACGAACAAACGCTTTTCTACCGGAACACATTTATTTACAGGTATTTTAAAATGTAAGAAAAAAACCAGATCAAGCGATGTAAAACGCTTTACACAACAAAATTTGTTCGCAGAATCTGCATTTTTGACAAAGGAGGCCTTAAATTTTGAAGGGTAACAAATTTTAATGTTAGGTACTCATTAAAGAGGAAAGCGCTTCTGTCATCGACTTATATGTCTGCCTTTTTGTGTATGGTAAAAATGGGCAGGTTTTTTTGCAACTGAAACATAAAATTTCAAATCATATGGCACTGATAACACCCAAGTATAGACGTTCTCTGAAAGTTCTGCTTAATTAACACTTCCGAATTTGCACAAAAAAAGGAAACTTTCGCTCGCCGTCTATTGGCTCTTTGTACTATCCATTTTTATCTACTTTAAAATAGCTTAAAAGATATAGTAAGCTTTGGTTGTAGGAAAAGTTCTTACGCAGTTGCTTTGAATTCCAAAAGCCGATATACATAATGCATGTACAATCTACCCATTCTAAAATATAAAAATTGAATCGTTTTTGTATGTAAGACATCCTTCCTTTCAAAGATGTAGGTTCATTAGGCGTTTTTCCGGATACAATCCATGCACGCACACAAAGCCAAACTTTTAGAAACAAGAAAAGGGGCAAATTAAATACCTATTTATATAACCTTACACAACTATCTAAACGAGCACACCCTCTACAAGTGATAGTTACAAACCATACTCATTAACCTCATTTGTGTCGGCAATTAGCACGAAAAGATAGCAACTGCCACCAACTGTGGATTACGCAAAGAAGCTTCTAATTTAATTCCAATTCGAAAATTACAGACTATAGCTTTTCCGAATCACGTCCCGGTGAGAAATGGGTAACCTAAATTTCTCGGTTTGCAGGTTTACGGTTCGATAAATGCCGTGAATTATTAAATTTTATATGTATAAAGAATAGTATTGGAGCGGCTATTTGCGTTGGTTTAAAGGTGCTGTTAAAACGTTACGATCGTTTTCTGGAAGTAAATAACAAAATAGTTTTATCGATAACTTTAATCGCGGATATAAAGCGTTGCCTACGGTAGCGTAACAGTGCAATCCCTTTAATGTAGTTCAATTATTATATACCTTAACACTATAGTGGTGTCTGAAATTTACGAGGAACACTGTCCGGAATGTCTTCCAGGCAGATGCTTTTTTTCCACTTTTTGTGCATTACTCGTGTAAATGTACTTACCTATAAAATCGATCTGCCACCTACATTCGTCATTGCGTCTCTTTATACTATAGCCAGAGGCGCCGCTAGGATGGGGCAGGCAGTGCACGCGCCCCGGGCGCCATTCAAAAGGGCCGCTAAAATCGCCAATTATTAAACTTAAAAATGAAAATAAACCGCAATGATATCAAACGCTCCCATGGATTGAGTGTTGGGCGCAAGGGATGCCGGAGTGTTCAAATCGACATAATGAACACTACTCGTCACAGGAAAACCTAGATGAGTTTCACGGCGAAATCATTTAAGATTTTAAATTAATGTATTTGATGGCATAATGGGAAGTAATTTATTTTTTATTTTATTTATTTCTTCCTTCCTTCCTTCCTTACTTCCTTAAAGGATTTCCTAGACAACGTACCTATGTTTCGCAGAAAGGGTTGGTTTATGGTACCTACCAACAATTGAGCTTGTACATTAAAGAAGAAAGTATACTACTATACTAATAGGCAATAATTACACAACTGCCCGAAGCCGTTCTACAGGCGTGTTATAGTATCAATGGCAACACGTTGCCTAAAGTAAACTGTCTTGAAGTGCGTGTCACTAATAGTGGCCAGTATTTTATACACGTGATGTAATTGTTTTCATTGTTGTGTTGCCTCGTATAGATTTTGTTTTGTTTTTTTTTAATTCATCACAGCTAGGGATGGGCGATAACTGTTTTCACCTATCGATAAGTATCGGGTACTTACCTATCGATATATTTTACTTATCGATATGCCGATAATTATCGAAATATCGATGGTTATCGATATATCGATAACTATCGAAATATCGATAACTATCGATATATCGATAACTATCGATAGTTATCGATATATCGATAGTTATCGATATATCGATAGTTATCGATATGTCGATAGTTATCGATATAACGATAGTTATCGATATTTCGATAGTTATCGATATTTCGATAGTTATCGATATTTCGATAGTTATCGATATATCGATAGGTATCGATATATCGATAGTTATCGATATATGATTACTATCGATAGGTATCGATATATCGATATGTCGATAGTTATCGATATATCGATATGTCGATAGTTATCGATATGTCGATAGTTATCGATATGTCGATAGTTATCGCTAGGGATGGGCGATAACTGTTTTCACCTATCGATATAAGTATCGGGTACTTACCTATCGATATATTTTACTTATCGATATGCCGATAATTATATCGATAGGTGAAAACAGTTATCAGATAACTATCGAAAGATCGATAACTGCCGATATATCGATAAGTTTCGGTATATCGATAGTTCTCGTTATGGCGATAGTTTTTAATATATAGGTATCGATATAATATTACCGATAATTTTTTTGAAAGCGTGTCTAAAAACTGCATGAGTTTACTTTTATATTTTGGCGAAAGAGCCCGACAAGACAAGAGGGCTCTTTTAACAAAATATGAAAATAACCCAATGTGGTTCTTGCAATTTTAATGGAGTTACCATATTAAATGTGCAATTATCGCAGGGCTCTTTAGCTTTCTACAATGCAATTACCGCTGTAATTAAGCGGTAATTGCACGCCTCATTTGAGAGAAATATTCGACGTATCGATAGTTATCGACAGGGATAGTTATCGACAGGGATAGTTATCTTATCGAGTTTTATTAATAAAATCCATTTTCCGGTTTATTCTCGTGTAAAGTGACTATTAATAGTTACTCGACGTTTCTTTGCTACCTTTATCAAGAGTTTTTTTGTTAGATTTCGTAAATGTCAATCAATTGAAACTGTATATCTAAATTTGAAGTGTTCTTAGCTTTTTCTGTTTTTTTGTGACTGGTCCTCTGTAACCATCAATCAGGTACCGGATACATAGGCCATGATTACACCCTTTGATTGTCTTCTTTATTTTATCTAAAGAGTAGCCATTTTGATGCAACATTTTGTTCAAGTTTTTGAAGTGCTTCTTTTTTTGAGCAATCGTCAGTAAGACGAAAAGATCTATTTTCTAAAGATTTTATTACTGCGTTTATTTGGCATGGATGATGATGTGACGTAGCGCTTCTCTTGAGGAAGGGAGCAAAGTTAAGTTTCCGAAACGTCGAGCAACTAAAAATAGTAAATTTACACGAGAGTAAACCCGAAAATGGATTTTATTAATAAAAATAGTAGCGCTCGTTGAAATCTCAACAATAACATAATTTTATCGTAGCAATAGTTATCGACATATCGATATATCAATAGTTATCGACATATCGATATATCAATAGTTATCGACATATCGATATATCGATAGTTATCGACATATCGATAGTTATCGACATATCGATAGTTATCGACATATCGATAGGTATCGATATATCGATACTTATCGATAAGTATCGATATATCGATAGTTATCGATATATCGATTTTTTTAGCTCTACCTATTGTTATTCGATATATCGATAACTATCGATACCTATCGATATATCGAAAAAAATTCCCATGCCTAATCACAGCCTACTTGATTAAAATACAAAAACCGTTGATATAACTGTTATCTTATTTTCAATATTGTGCTATTATAGCTCGTTGAAACGAAAATTAAAAGATCTATCAAATAATCTAAAAATCCAATATGGCGTCTATTTAACTTTAGGAAGTTGGTAAATGTTCCTCAAAGGTAGCCATCTTGAATTTTGTTTTGACATCAATTCGAAATTAGGCGTATCAAAGACAGTAACTTTTATATGAAACTTTTTCTTACATCTCTTGTACTTTCGATGATATAAGGCATTAAAGGAAATGACAAATTTTAGTTTTTTGAGTTTACGTCTAATAATATATATTAATTCCCAAGACAAATTTTGAATTGTATAGGATACGTCAGACACCAAAAATACAATTAAATACAATTTAAAAAATGTTGGTCATATAATGGACAAAAAAGAAAGAATGCAATTATAAATTACACTAGAGATCCGCAATTTCTATCAATACAATTTAGAAATTCATCAATTGTATATGGTGCATTGACTAGAAGAAATTTTTTTAAAGAGTTTTAAAGCACTTTATTGTTCCCTGACTTCTAAGTGTACTTGGAAGGGCATTAAATAATTTAATGCCCATTGACGTGGGAGAATTATGGGCAAGTTTAAGCCTTGTTAAAGGGATGATAAATTGTTGTTTATTGCGCGTGTTGTAATTATGAAAACTGCTATGGCGTAGGAAATGTTGCTGATTATGGAAAATAAAAGTTAACAATTCAAGTGTATAGAGTGATGAAAGTGTAAGAATATTCAATTTTTTAAATATCGGGCGACACGAATCAAATTTCTTACTACCCGCAATACACCGGACTATTCGTTTTTGTACAAGAAAAACATTTTTTGCCGCGCTTGACGAGCCCCAAACAATTATTCCATACGACAATCTGGATTGAATTTGAGCATAGTAATAATTTAAAGTATGGTTCACATCCATTAATTCTTTAAGATTCCGTATCTGGTTGCAATAAGTGTTTAGTCTTTTAATAAGATTTTCGCAGTGAGATTTCCAATTTAAGTTTTGATCTAAATAGATCCCCAGAAACTTCCCAGTGCCTAGAATATTAATGTTTTTGTTGCTTGAGTCAGACAAATGGTTATTTCCAAAAGTTGTAAACGGTAGGAAAAATGTTTTATCGTGATTTAAGAATAATTTGTTCAAATTAAACCAATTACTTAGCTTATTTAGAATCTCAACAGCTTTTGGATATATATTTTCTTGCTTCTTGCCGGATATTAATGCCGTCGTATCATCCGCATATAAAACCAAGCAATTTAAGAACATGACAATATCATTAATAAATAATAAAAATAAAATAGGTCCTAAACAGATCCTTGTAGAACCCCCATATTAACAGGCAAAGCTGTGGATAAAAATTTTGCAATAGTGGAACCGGTTTTAAATTTAATTTCTACTTGTTGACACCTTCCAGAGAGATATGATGAGAACCAATTGGCAACAACGCCTCTGATACCGTAGGTATTTAATTTTTCCAACAGTAACAAGTGATCAACAGTATCAAAAGCCCTGCTGAGGTCACAAAATATAGCAAGGACATTCTGTTTTTATCAAGAAGTGAAATGATGTCGTTAACAAACGAGTTAATGGCAGTAATTGTCGATTTCCCATTGCAGAACCCGTGTTGTTTATTACTTACAATGTTATATTTAACAAGGTGACTATTTAGCCTCCCTAACATGGCGTATTCAAAGACTTTTGACAGCGCCGAGCTAACAGAAATTGGTCTGTAATTCGAGCAATCTCGTGAGCAACCTTTTTTGTGAACGGGATGCACGGTTGACAGCTTAAGTTCTTTCGGGAAGACACCGTTTGAAAAAGACATATTGACTAAATGTGTGACAGGTTTTATTATAATATGCAAACTTGACCTAAGCAAAGAATTAGGTATATCATCGGGGCCCGAGGAATGTTTATTTTTTATGCTTCTTTTTAAACAATTTAATAATTCCGTTTCCCTAAAAGGCAGTACACACATACTTTCGCGAATAGTCATATTAGATTCAAAGTTGCTAGTCGAATAAATGTTTCTTTTTATAGAACGTTGAATATTTTGAGGGCCATTAATAAAATTCTCATTGAAAGTATTTGCAATTGTTTGAGGATCGTATAACGTGAGGTTAGTTCGGCGCTGTAAAACTCAAACCCCGCCGCATAAACGGCCAGCTAGCTCAGATTCTTAATTAAAAGAAGGGCTCGAGATGAGAATCTTCCACAGCGGTTTGTTCGTTTGGGCATATAACATAAGTTTTTGATCTTTGGTAGTCACTAGAAATGATTAGTTGAGCGCCACCCAATTTTGCACAAATTCTGACCTCTCCTGTATAGAAATTGGGAAAACACAAGAGAGCCAAATAATAAATTCACTACGAGCAATTCTGATTTATTAATCCTGACAAAACGGTGCAGGATCGGCAAATAAAATGTATCTTCAATACGACAATAACAAATACTTTAAATGACAAAAATAATCCCCAAATAAATTCATGAACACTTCCCTAATAATTACGTTACCAGCCCCCTACAACAATGATCGAGCAAAAATGTAGTTAAGATTTCAATAGATTCAAAGATTGAATTAAGTTAACCCGAATAACAACTCATATAGGCAACACTGGGTACAAGTAAATTAAAAATCTTACCTTGAATAACACATACGCTGTCTTCTCCGAAAAAGAGCTCTCCTTCGAAGTTCCAGTTCTGTAACACAAAAACAAACCCCAAGCTACAACGCTCGGAACGATTATATGAGCCGGAAGGGCCAAAAATAGCTTACTCGTAGCCGGCTCGTTTACCCATACGTTAAATACAGGTGCGTTGCTCTTGAAGAGAGTCACGACCTCAAACACTTGATGCGAACAAAATACAAAGCTCCGATCATAAATCGTCGGAAGGTTACACTAGATTAACGGTATTGAAGCAAATAAAAAAAAGGTTGTGTAAAAGATCGTATCTTCCGAAAATTCCACCATCAGCTGGTCGCTCCCGGTATCGTTTAGGTGTTAGCGCTTATCTACTCGGTGGTACGCCGGATAGCTGCCGGCAATCAACAGGTGTTCGTACTCCGGAATATTCGCAAGATGCAAATTCATTTACATACAAGGATTTACATACTACAGATTGATTACAAGAATTCATCTACTACATGGATTGATCGGTACAAGAATTCATCTACTACATGGATTGATCGGTACAAGAATTCATCTACTACATGGACCCCCTAAAAGTAATGAAGATGTAACACTCCCTTAACGAGATTTTTAATAACATACCTGAAATCGTCAGGAGGGTAATGAAAAATACTTAAATCAATGAAATATGGAAATTATCCAAGAGGTTGTGAATATGTAGGTAGGGCGATGAACTTCCACCAGATATAGCCTCACAATGGAGAAAACGGCTTCTGAGTTACACTACTCGACAACGCCAATAAACAGGTAAAATTGCCAGAGATTTTACGTGAATGATGGCAAATATTACCCACTGGTTTTAGAAGAATTCACAATGCCACGCTCTACAAGTACAACCTCGTTGGCTTTAAAACGGAAATGAAGTGAAAAAATTACGCGATTCTGCGCGAGGAAAGAAGCACGCGTACAAGTGACGCCATCTCACCTATATCCTGCCTAACGCAGCAAGCGGTAATTTTGAAATTTGAATATAAATAAACTAAACTGTTACAATCGTCAATGATTGTTTCTGAATTTTTAAGAGTGATATTTTTGTGCGACTTTTCATTATTGTTAAGTATAGATATAAGGCTCCATACTGATTTATTTTTATTGTCGGAGGATTTGATTAAGTTACCATAAAACGATTTCTTACAATTCATAATGTATTGCCGGTATTTACATTTGTGTGTTAAATAAAGTTTTTTAAGCGCGGGATACATCTTTTGGAGGCGGTAAAAGTTTTTAAGATCTTGGCCTTTTTTCACATATGAGGTATTACGTTTTAAAATTTTGGTCTCTGGGAACGATGAATTGAAATAAGAGACAAAAGTATTGTAAAATACAGTAAACGCATCATCGAATGTAGTAGCAGAATTTAAAGTTAACCAGTTCTGATTCTCCAATAACTCATGAAAACGAGAGATAGAAGCTGGCGTAAATTTTCTACCCTTGGTAAACGTAAGATTACTGTCAGAGGGTAGTGGCAAATTACTATTAAGTACAACGTATTTATGATCAGAGAACAAGAAAAGCAATACATCGCAGGTTACATCAGTAGATTTGTGTAGAAAAATATTGTCTAAAATTGCATTCTCTCGAGTGGGAATTTTTACTACCGCAGTCATATTATAAGATTCCATAAGACTATTTAATTGCTTAGCAAATTTTGTGTCCGTTTCAAAATGCACATTAAAATCCCCAGCAAGTATGTATCTACCTATAATTACATTTGTATATCATAACAAATAGTGCACATAAATTCTTCATAAACAAATCAAAATCACCAGAAGGTGGTCGATAACATACAATAATAACAGTTTTGGGGTTTGTTAGCCAAACTAGCCCACACAACTCTATGTGCATTTCGACACAAAATTTACTAATGTCAAAATCAAGTGGCGATACATTTAAATCTTTTCGATAATAAATAGCTGTACCGCCGCGTATATGTGAACTTCTACAAAAATAAGAAACTAAACTACAATTACAAACACAAAAAGTTTCAATAGACTCCACATTACACCACGTTTCGGTGAAATACAAAAAGTTAATTGTCTTGTTACAGAAGTCCACCTTAAATTGCGCTAATTTATTGATAGTGAGACCTTGAATGTTTAGTAGAACTAGATCCACATGATCGGCGACTTGGAGTTTAAATCATTTGATGTGTTCTTAGAATCATCAGAGCCATACATCTCTTTCTTATGATCATAAGCACCCCTGCCTAACATTTACATCCGGAATTGCAGACCACACAATTTTTACTTAGCCAGCGTTTTTGGATACCCTCTTCGAAGTGAGTTACTAAAAAGGTTTTGTTTTCCTGCGTGCGATGCTTCAAATGCAATACACCTGGTAGTAAACCAATCGAGGCCATTTGCCTGTATGTTTACTTAGCCACCAAAGCTCTCCACCTAGCTCGTCACTGAGCTTTCAAGTGATGCCTTTCTCGCTGCTCTAAGGCGCTTTAATTCCCGGCGAGGTATTGTCGTTGTAATAACATTTATGTAGCTTTTTAGACAGTATTACAACGTGAACCCTTATGGAAAACGTTGTAAATGTACTTTTCTCATTTCTTAGTTTGTGTTATTCTTACTATACCAAAATCTCGAGTTCCTAACTAAACGATAGTGAACAAAAGTTCAAGAAGATTATAATCGAAACATAGGAGGAAGCAGAATCGCCAAGGTCCCCAAAGTAAATAGCCAAGTTCATCAATTACAATGTGAAATTGGAGGAAGGACAGTGAATAGCCAGACATTGATACCGGGTAAATGAAGCGAATATTCGCTGCCTTAGAAATATCGTCTAATACCTCAAGGGTAGGTTCATCAAAATGTTTCCGGCGGGTGTGGAAATATCGATCACATGAAATATGGGGCGAAATCTGTTAATAGCCAGAGGCGAGAATGGCAAATTAAAGTCGAGCTTTTTTACCTTATAAAAAACGAACAAGTGGCATTGAAAGTGAAGTGAAAACCAAATTTCGAGGACCGATGGAGCAGAACGACGCCTCGTGCGAAATTCAACCGTACTTTCAAAGGAAAGCTTTTCCGTTAATTCTAAAGGTAGTTAAGCGCGGTATTGTCATGAAAGTTGTATAGTTAAAGAGTAACTGTGGTCGGTCAACAAAAATTTTAGCACACCTGCAGTGGACTCAATTCGGTTAAACCGAAATGAGCATCATTGGGACAGCAGACCACAAAATCTAATCTAAAGCTACAGTTTTCCGTAGCCACCTTGGAAACTGGAATCAATCAGAAACCGCAATTATCCCAAACAATATGAGATGCTTTGGGATTCATCGGTTCCATTTTAGAAGTGCTATTTGGCGCAATATCACGCCCCTGTGAGAAAACTAATTAATTTTTATTCTATCCTATCTCATTCTGTACAGTTTCGCTACTTGGATGCGCATTCTTTGTGCTTTATGATAATGCGACGAATCTCCTCGGCGAGTATACTGAAATTTATTGCGTCGATTACTTAGAAAATTAGAGGAAGTCGGAAATTAATGACTGCATTTCACTTTTTAATGGAAAGGGAAGCAGAATTGACACTTTACAGCACGTTTTGCCCCACCGAAGGATGGAAATGTGTAAGGTAATTCGATAACATGAGAATTCTTCACATTAAATCCTTTAACCCGTACGATTTTCTAGCCAACCGCGCCCAATAATCATTTGCGGAATAGCTTCGGATTTAGTGCGCAGATCTTTCAGTTTTATTTCCTGCACTTTACTTTGAACGATCTCGTAAAGAATCACTAAAGTTGAATTTGTCGTATCTATTGAGCGTGAATGCCTTTTATGGCTATGCGATTGCAATAAATACTTTCTTAACATGCAAAATTGTGGTCTAAAACCGCTAGTTATAATGTACGTATAAATGTGTACTTCAAAGTACATTCAAATATTAATGGCGCCAGGACTTGCATGTAAACGCAATTTACCTTTCAACAACAAATGTAAGAAACTAATCGGGAAAAGTATTTAGGTTAGAAATTACTAATGATCCGTAACTTAAATTTCTTTTGAAGTACCTAAATACTTATAACCTTAATCAATAAGCAGTTGTTACGGAGGGCCATAGAATTACATTAGAACCTACGTTCAGCAACCTAATATATATAATAATGAGCTTTGAGAGAAATTTATAATTGCTTTTAGCGTCAAGATTGTGGGAATATGAGTCAGCAGTCAGTCTTTTTTCATGGCTATGTCGTAGTACACAGCTCATCATGAGGTAAACTGTACCGCGGAAACTGTTGCACTCGCATGTTTTGAATTGAGTGGGGTTTTTAAAAAGATTGGTAGTAAAACAGACATTAACCAATGAAAATATAGACATCGCCATTTTAAGTGATAGTCCGCCAGTGTGAGCATTTAACATTTTACTCAGTAATTAAGAGGGATCATTCGCGTACAAAGAAAGATATATCCAAAAACTACAATGCGAAAAATCAGAGCCAATTCGAACTAATTTAAACTTACGTACCCCGTTAATAAATGGGTTTCAGATTACGACATAGATAAAACAAAGATACGTAATTAAATTAACACATATGGCACAACCTAAAACGAAGCGTGTTAACAAAGAGGAATTCTATGAAAATAACCTTACCTAAAGAGGATTACAGCCCTTTCCCATTCTCGCTTAATAATTAGTTCAAACAATTTTAGCGTGATGACTCTGGAATTTTCCAATTGAAATCGACATTCTTCCAAAGATAGATCTGTCATTACCACTACAAAAGCAAAAGTGAAAGTCACGTCAATGCCAATGGTACCAACTACTCCCAACACACTAAGAGCGCACTCAGTCAGTTACACAAACCAGAGTATATTCAACGGAACGATACAAGAAATACTGGTGACCCACAGAAACATCCAGAGCCCAGTGTCTTTTTATTAAGTCGGTTGCATACTGGTTAGTATGCATCCATGAGAATTAATCCATTGTCTTTCCCGTTTTACCAGATAGTTTTTAATTACCAATTACAGATCTTGCTTGGTTAATTTATTGTTGAAAATATTCTCCCTTCCAAATTCTAACTTAGTCCGCTTCTTCCTTTCCCGGTATGTTACTATGATTCTTCATCCACTGGAATTCCACATAGGTATTAGATTTGGCTCTAAGGTTTCGTAACATTTATTACCTGAAGCTGAAGCCCACTGTGAGAGTCCGTTAAGATCGGTACTTTATTCCAGAGTTGGCGGGAGACATATTAAAGGACTTTAAGACGCCTTATTTAATTTAAATGAAAAAAGGCACTGGGCCGGCGCACCCATTTAAGTATTTATAAATAAAAGAAAGAACACTTTATTTTAAATCAAAGTAAGAAACACAGCTTACTTACTAAGCTGTGGTAAGAAATTCGAGTTTTCAAGTTGCATTTAGTTACGGCATAGAGGAAATACAATAATTCCTCTATGGTTACGGTGAACAACTTGATTCGAGGTTTATATTACTGATGTGAATGTCACGCAGAATAAACATTGTTTCGATTACGAGATAAAAAGAACCCTTACGTAGATTTAGACGGAGAATACGCTCATTATCTCGTTCCGTATCAAGTAACGTGAACACTTCCCGGGCGCCAGAGTAAATATACATGCATCGTCTTTGCGAGGGAACATTTCCAGCATTACCTACTAAGAATTTAAGTAAATAGTGTAGAAATAAAATTCTCCTGTCTT
This sequence comes from Photinus pyralis, assembly GCF_008802855.1. NCBI lineage: Eukaryota > Metazoa > Arthropoda > Insecta > Coleoptera > Lampyridae > Photinus > Photinus pyralis. The sequence continues at coordinate 80,529 of NW_022171287.1, read as the reverse complement.
CTCCTGTAAAAGATCAATAGGGTTATTTGTGAAATTCATGACTGTATACACTGAATTCGGGGCTAATTAAAAAGTTCAACGTCAACCAGTAGGGAAAATTTACTGGTCAGTAAGACATCGCTAATAATTACAATGAAAATGTAATTGCAATAGTTTGAGGTATAAGTTTTGTTCGTGGCGATTGATCGGATTTTTTAGTGTTCTCGAATTAGTTTTGCATTGAGATACATTTTTTCGCCATGTGGAGGCTATAAATTGAATTCATAGTGGATGCATACAATTTTGCCAATTTAAGCTTGTTTAAACTGGTTCACGATAAGAAGCGTTCTCCCAGTCTACAAATAAATAATTGGAAAAATCACTTGGACAGCTTGTGGATATTAATCAGGCAAAACTCAGAACATATTAATTTATACAAAACCACCAAAGAGGAATATGACAAGTTACTTAAAATTTAAAAATATAAAACTATGAAAGAAGAATGAGTCAATCCGTCAATAAAACCAAAACAATGTGGGCGGTTTGTAACGCAATTAGGGGCAAACAATCAGCGGCAAAAGATTGCCAAGTCGAGGGCAATCCCCTTACCATTGCAAATAAATTCAATTAATATTTTAACAACAAAGTAGTAAAAAGGTTAAACAAAATCAGGAAGTATAGAATTTAGTATAAATCACTTAAATACACACAATAAGTCAATGTTTATACGTCCTACAGACCCTAAAGAAATAGTTGAATTGGCAAGATCTCAAAAAAATAAGCTTAATAGCGGAGATTATACCTGTAAATATAGTCAAAATCTCTATCATAAAAATAAACAAAGTTCTTTCTTACGTTATAAATAATTCATTCAGCGAGGGTATATTTCCGAACCAATTAAAACATGCTCTGATCAAACTCCTATACTAAAGTGGTGATCTTAAACTCACTGAATATTTTAGGCCAATCAGTTTGTTACCGAGCTTCTCAAAAATGTTTGAATTAGCTATGTGCATAGAGTAATAGATTTTCTAAATCATTTCAATTTTTTACAGAAGCATGGTTATTTCAAACATAGATCAACTCAAACTGCAATGTTCCAATTTATGAAAAGTATCACTAATATAATCGAAAGTAACAATATGGCGTTAGCCATGTTTTTAGACTTATCTAAATCATACGACGTGTAATGGGACCTCTGTTGTTTATTATTTACCTAACCGATTTAAGTAATTTTGTACAGAATACTGGCGAAAGCATTGTTAACTTTGCAGATGGGCGCAAATGAGGAAAATAAATTAATAAATGAAGGTACGCATTTTTACAAGAGCAGAGGAATGGTTCTCACAAAATCAATTGTTGTGCAGCGCAAATATATCTAATTTTTTCTATTTCGGTGTCACAATGATGATTTTGTACAACTGTTTTCGGCCGAAAACAGTTGTACAAAGATAGTGATTATAGTTGTTTTTTTTGGTAACTCATCTCTTAAGTTGGCAGTTACTAGTTAGTACAAGTAGGTACTTCGTTGGGTACTTCCATGTTTGAACTTCAAAATGTCAGTCTTACTACGCTGCCAACCTAAAACTTAACGGCATAAAAAGTGTTCCCAACATAAAACATGTTAGTTCTAATGTTCCCTATAGTTTCTGATAATGATTTTTTTAATTAAATTAAAGCACCGAAATAGAAAAAATAGTATGAAAAACGCGTGTTACAATGCTTTATTGTAATACTCCTATCTTGCGGACACTCGTGGCTACGCTTCGCATCGCCACTCGTGCCACAAGATAGTCGTATTACAATAGGTCGCATTGTAACACTTGTCTTTTAATATACTATTATGATATTTAGTACAGATCGAAGCAGGAAAGAAAAGCCTGACTGCATAGTTTTACAAGTTTTACAAGAAATCAATTTTGTGAACACTCAAAGTTTCTAGCAATATTTATAGACAACCTTAAGAAGTGGCGAAAACATACTCAGTATGTAACCCAGAAATTAAACAAAATTAGTTTTGCAATAAGAACACACAAGTAAATACATGAATGAAAGAACCTTAAAAATGTTATATTATGCTAACTTTAAAACAGTACCAGTGGTCAGGTACGGAATTATGTTCTTTATAGAAGAGGTTTTAGAGAATCGTCTATTTAGAGAAAAAAAATTTTAGCAGTAGGTACACGGTCTATAGGTATTAGAGTGTTTAACCTTTTTGATAACAAACAAGGAGAAGTTCACAGAAAACTGTGTCACCATACAAGATCGCTTGATATTAATTTCCCAGTACATCGTTTAACCCTTACGGAGAAAAATCCCCCATATATATGTATACGAATTTTCAACAAACTACCAAACGAAATTAAACAAATAAAGCCATTCACTAAGAAAGCAAAAGCACTTTTAATAAAGTTAGAACCCTGTTACTTAAAGGAGTATTTTAATGTTATTTTAGAATCAGAATCGACTCCATTTTTCTTAATGTTTATATGTACGTCTTGTATTATGATGCCATTAGGTAAATATTATCAAAAATAAAGGTCATTATTATTATTAAAAAATTAACTCTTGATAGGGCAATATTGGGTAACTCCATTAAACTTTTTCTTGGATGATATTTTTGATAGCGGAACCCCCTTTTTTGGAAATTTGTGCATAGACAGTCAGTGGTACCTTCACTAAGCAAGTTACATTTATGACAGTGACTGTAAAACAATTAATTTTATTCCCTTAAGCTCAGGCAGGGTAGTTAGAAGTACTGTAAATTTAATTAAAAACATGTAGGTACGTTACTATAACAAAGGGAGATTTTTCGTCCATTTAGTACCCTTTATCCGACCTACCATGGGTTAAGTCTTTCTTAAGTTAAGTAGTTCATCCCTTTATCCTTCTATTCAATTGCCATAAGTTAAGCCTACCTCTACTCAAAACGTAAGGCAGCATTCTGGTGGCAATCACCCCATCGAACTTCCGTTTATTAATTGAATCTTTCCTAAAGATCCTCTTATTAAATGATCAGCAGGATTTAACTTCAAGTTAATGTCTGGTTTTCAAAGAGGTAGGTAGTCCAATTATGCAGTATAATTCTTCATATAGGTACGTGTGTAATGTTCAAAAGACGCCATTTACACTAAGCAGAAGTAAGATGAAATTAAATTATTACACTGCGAGAATGGCTGGGTATAAAACTTTTTTCGAATGTAAGTACTTTATGAATATCATACTTCAAATTACTACGCTAGTTCACATCATGTCTTTTATTGGAAATTATATGCGTGGAAGACGTTCACGTTTTCCATTTGAAGAACGCAAAGTACCTATCCATTTCCTTGAAATTCAATTTCTTAGTTCTCCTCTTGCAGGTCTTACCTGATGCTCATGCATTAATTTCAACGTAATAGGTTTATAACTATAAAATCTTTTTTAGATCGGTTGGGATATCTCCACGAACTGCGCCCTTTTCAGGTTGTTTCATATGATAAACGATCACGTCGATATAATAGGAGAATTTACTTACATTAAATGTCTGCCCATTTACCTTTCGTTGGAATGCATCGATCAGAACCCTTATTTTATACGGCATCGTATTTTCTCTTACGCCAAGAAAATTGTTTAGTTGCGATGGAAATTTTGGGGATTGTTATTCGGAAATAGCTTCCACTTAGTAGAAGTATTATGCAAGATTCTCGTTTAATTTTCCCGAATAAACGTTTCGGAATTTATTGAATGAGAAAAAATCGTTATCTGATAATTTTTAAGACGAAACCCTTAGAGCATAATGGATCTCTATTTTTAAGCTTTTGCAATAAAGCCCTAAAAGTGAACATCTAGTGACTTCTTTATTGAACAGTTTAATATTAGTTATTTGTACAAGTAGAGAAGAAAGTGGAGTTTTTCAACTCGAGTTCAATGTTTGCCACATGAGCGTAGCGAGTATGTCAATTAAACAGGAGCGGAAAGACGCTTTCTTCTCAAGTTGTACACATAATTTTTTCTGAAACTACAACCGAAATTGAAAAATTATTGTATGCAATAATTAAGTTTGACACAGCAATTTAGATACGAGTATGTTCCAATTTTAAATGTCATTAATAAGATTAACGTAGCAATGGTTTTTTACTTTCCTCACTAGAGAGGAAAATCACATTTTCTTCACCTTTTTTAGAGACGAAAATAGCTGCTTCTAAAGTAGTTTCAGAAAAATAATGATTTTGTTATTTCTGAATGGATACTCTGATATTTTACTTTATTGATGTTTTAAGTTTATTGTGCATGTGTTTACTAGTACGATACCCATTTTGCATGATTAAAAGTGATGTTGCTCCATAATTGGCTTTGCTCTTGAGCAATAAATATTTATTATAATTATTACGTGCTTGGATACGTGTTTTCATTCAATTATAATACATAATCATACTATACTACAGGAATTCTAATTAAATTGCAAATCATATTTCACCAGCGCTTTCGTATATTACTTTGAAACACGCATAATTCGAAAAAGCACGAGCGTGTAATGAAAACGTAGCATCGGCGATTTTAATGTTTGTGGCTTACGTAAAACCGCTTCGCCAAAATTTATTGTTAAATTTTTCCTTAAATTTTCCGGCGTAGCTTTTGCGAAATAGTGTAGAAGCGGAAATCGCTGCTGGTAAACCACAACTTGCTAAGCAATTTGGGATTTTAGAAGTAAATATTTGTAAATTATATTATTCTATTACATTTTTAAAATCTACATGAAAATCTACGTCGTTTGATACCACAGTTCCCTATACCCATCAGCATCAAAGGTTTTCAAGTTATTCAAGATTTTATGGCTCCGTTGACTTGAATTTCAAAAAGTTTTCCAAAATCAACAGTACTGACTGACTGACTGATTTAAATTTTGACCCTTCTAAAGGGTGTATTAAAATTAAATGCCAAGGTTAATAACTTCAAACCTTAAAAAGTTGATTTTTTTCAAATGAAACCCCTTCATTTTTTGTACATTCAAATGTCGAAAAAAATTCTACATCGATCAATTATGTATTATATTCCCTATACCTATCGTTATGGTTATGGTTCGGGCATGGATGTATAGTGGGTTGGGTTGGTAGAGCGGCCTTGGTGGTGCTGGACAATAACAAAAAATCCTTCCTTCTTGCCCCTTATATCTCCTAATTCCACTAGTGTGGTACGAGTTGGCCTAGCACAGCCGGATTTGTATGTTTTCTTTTTTACATTTTATTTTGTTTTATTTGAATTAATCATAATCATACAGTAAACCAGAATTACATTTACACACATTTCTAAAACGAAAAACAAATACCGAGATACAAATTCAAGTGAAATAAACCAACTTCCTGTTTATTCGTAAATAATCCATCTGATTTGCACTTAAAATACTTAAATTATACCACATAACAGAATGCGTCAGTATTACTGCTTATTGAAATTGTGGTATTAATATTTCCAGATGCAAAACGAATAAATCTACATTAAATTAGCGTGCACCGCAATAAATACGATTCACGTACACAGGTTTCCGAAAAGTTATTTCATGAAGTCAAAACGAGATTTATGCACAAGTATTTCACAAGAAAATGTCATTTTCTTAAAGGTATATGTATATGTTTTAACCGTACCTAGACTGGAAGGTAAAGCCCATCGGTTAAGAAGTTAATTCAGTCAGGAAACGTTGACGGTTCTATTGTCAGTCTCTAATATACTGTGCATTAGAGGTTTAGTTTCTCCATTACCGTAACAAAACCCACTTCCTAAAGCTTACTAAAAGCTCTAATAATAATACGCGTGAGACGTCTGCCAACAATTTTATTCGTTCCCATTACGCGGTGTTAATCAACTTCCTGTACATATTTTAGGTAAAAGTCCGCCGAACCAATTTACCCAAAGATACACCATCTGTAAGCAGTGGCGTTAATTTCGTTTGTAATCCCACTAAAAATAATTATAACATTCCTAATTAGTTAGACGGGCGGTTGAACAGATGGTTCCCTACACATTTGTCACCTGTCTCCTTCTTAATGCTAAAATATATTTTTGCTTCCCCGTTCCTTAGAGAGATAACTAACATTCCTTGAAGTTTTTTTGCAGAACATCCCATGCAGCGCAAAGGGATTTTGCCGTGAACGTGCCCGGGCAAACTATGTGCGAACATATTAGTTGCGAAACTTTGAAATGAGGGATTAGCTGTTAGTGGAAAATCAACTCGGCCGATGATATGAGTGTTGAAGGTGTTAATAAACGTATTTGAAAGCAAAATCCGTAGGAGACCAGGGGGTAGTAACGAACAGATTTGCGCTAACAGTAAGCCGAAGTTGGTCGATTATTATGCATGATACCGTGTCTACAATAAGCTCCATTTTAATGAATCTCGACATTTTACTGCCTAATTTTGAATATGAATGCCAAAGCTGCTGAGATATATGGATTCGAGATCTGTGTCTACTACCACAACCTTTTTTTCTTTGTTTTAATCTTTTCCTTAATTAACGCCTTGTACCATAAAGGTATTATTTGTGCAAAAATTCAAGGATTAATCATCATCATTAGTTTTCTGCTAATGTAGGTCTCTGATGGCTCTTCTCCATGAACCTCTATCCTCTGCTCTTCTTTTTACTCCTTCATGTCATTCTTCTTCCTCTTTCGGGTTGTCAACCAATTTCCTTCTTCGTCTTACTCTTTTTCTTTCCCACTTAACAGTTCCCTAGATTACGTCTTTGTCCAATCCAGTTCATTTCGCTTTATGATCTTTAACGTGCATCTTTCTTCTCCAATTGTACTTAATACTACCACAGATTTAAAGTGTTTAAATCTGTGATACTACTAAAATTGTATCGTATCAGTCCATTTGATGTTCATTCATGTAAAAAATATAAACAAAATCAATTTTACCCACCGCTTTCGGCGGAAAATCAATTTCCACTTTTTATATTTGTAAAGGGAACGCTAATTGCATATTCAAATAAATTTGTTTTAAAGCTTATACAATGCACTCATTTGCTCCACATGGATACGTAAAATGCACAATAATTCATTGAATGTAACTATTCGCCTAAAACGAAAATTGGATGGGCGATCATCCGTGTCGTCGGTGCGCAAGCATATTATCAGTACAGAGGACATAATATGAGCTGTACGTAATCATTTTACGTTCGGCAAGATTTTTAATTGAAGTTTAAAGACAACATTGAGTGTCTTCGCCTTTACTGGATATTTAGTACAAAGCTTTGAATATTTATAATCAAAGGTACAAAGCAAGATGTTTATGGAGGGTGGCAATTCATATTAGTATCTCAGAATCCTTGCAGGTACTTTTGATTCTTAACGGAATAGTGTACAAAAAGATAAATAATTTACCATGAACTTTTGGATGCTAAGCTACATTTTTCTTAGAATGTACCTCCAATTCACTCATGAGTTTGTAAAGATTTTCCCCTGGATTTTCCAGACGACACCCCTAAAATATCTTATCATACTTTGTAAATTACCTATTGTCAGAAATTTTAGAAAGAACTATAGGAAAAACTGAAAAATTTGACAGTAGAAAGTTTACCTTTTAAAAAGAAGAGAACCTTCAAAACAAATCGTACTGACTCCCCGTACTTTAGCGTAAAAAATGTACACGCTTTTTAACCGTGGCGAAAACTCGCAGCAACAGCCCCATTTTCTCGTTGTGTCCAGTACTAATTGCATCATCACTCTTTTTTTTACAAATTTTCAAATCAACCGCCAATCACGTCAGTACGAGCCAAACGTCCCCACGTCTCCAATACGAAACGCCTTCGTTATCAGGACGAAAACACATGCGTTAATTAATTTTCGTCTGATAAAACTTCTTATTGCAAACTACCATACATGTCTTAGTTTTAGCACCTAAATTGAGTAAATTACAAAAGTGATAGAATTTAAACAAAAATTACACAGTTTATAACATTTCTAAAATTGAAAATAGCACTGAGATACAAATTCGTATGAAACGAACAAACTCTGTGCTTATTTCGTAAATAATCGCCCCTCCCTCTCCCAGGTTTACTTAATAAATTAAAATATTCTGATATACAAGGTGTCCCGTCATTATTTTTGGTGTTTAGACGAAATAATGTCTACATGATGTTGATTACACAACAATATACAATTACAAACGTCTTAAGTGATCGCTAACTAAAATTTTGTCATTTTGAGTAGTTGGCGCACACCCCTATTAAAGTAGTGATCATGAAGCTTACAATTCGCTCTCCAATTGGAACAGTAGTTTGCTTCCAATCCACACGTCCTTTCCTTATTTTCTAAGCATTAAGTAATTTTCCTTCAGTTCATCTGTCTGCTTCTAAGATTCATTGTACTGTCTCTGTATTCAGCATAAATTTAGCTTCATTATTTCGTTTTAGTAATGTCAACGTCTTTCTGTTTAGTCTTTTAAAACTTTCCAAACTTTTAAGAATCACTACTTTTTGCATTTTTTTTTAGTTTTGAACCCTTATTTCGTCGGATAATTATTTTGAAATTTCTTACAGCACAGATAACATCATTTGTCCCTTTATTTATAGTAGTAGAAATGTTTTCAAAATCGTAGCTCCAAAACTTTAAAATCATTTTTATTCAAAAATCCTTTCTAATTTTGAAACACAGTTGCTCGTTTAATTCATATAAATTGCCTGTTTGTCTCAAATAACAAATCAACATTTAACCCCCTCCCTCTACCTTTCTCTACCACTTATTTTTAAAGAAAAAAATATATGGCAGCATTATGTTTTCAAACGTTCACTCATTTCATTGGGCCTGTTAACTTTATAGAAACTCCCGACTCTCCGTTTTAAAACACCCCTTAGCAATTATCATAGAAAACTGAAAATTTTGTCTTAAGAGTCTTCTTTACCTAAGCGCAACTATTTTACATTATGGTGTATAGACGATTATAGTTGTGAGAAACAAGATGATATTTTTGCTTTGTCAACTCCTGTCTTGGTCCTTAGTTAGTTCCCGCCGACACTGAGCAGCGGCGCACTTGTTACACTGAAATTGTTGATTTACCGCCCGCCAAGATACAGACTTTATTTACAAAAAATATGATTTCATTTTTTGGGGTAATGTTTAGAAGTAACTTATCTAAAAAACTGTCGGTTTACTTTTTCGATAAATAGTCTTGATCGAGAGTAAAAAAATAAAACAGATTAGTGCAATAATCGGTGCAAAACATCTAATTTTTAAACAATCTGTATTTAGTTGCTATAAACCTTTTTAAAAAAGTAATCCGAACATTTTGTAGGTAAAGGTCTAAATTTATAAAATTGTTCTTAAAAAATGTTTTTTTTTGAAAAACAACTTGAGTTTTTATGGCGGGCGCTCTTATGGAAATTTACATTGGGTGCAGTGGGTACAGAAGACTCTTAAAGTTCTATCTTTATTACTTTGAGAAACAGTCGCGTGTAACGGGGGCCCAATTTTTTGTAGGGTGGCTTAGAATTTGGGTGGTTCTACTAAAAAAAAACTGGTATTTCAAAATTTATATTATTCTAAATCTCTGACAATGCCACTCTATTCCATCAAGGGCCGAATGCACAAAAGTTAATCAAAGCCTAAGTTGTTAACTCATTTGTTTCGATAAAAATATGACATTTGCCTTGTAGTTAATTTAACGGAACTGTTAAACTCCGATTAAGCTAGAATTCGTATGCACAAAAAAGAATTAGCATTAACGGTGCTGTCAAGAAGCTTCTAATCACGGCAGAATTTAACCGGTGCTCGTCGACTGATTAAACTGACAGTTCGTTCATAATTTTCGATTTGAGCTTGTGAAAAGTAATTTTTATATAATAGTTAGGCCTATTCTAATAGTTTTTAACATCATTTTATTTAAATAGAAGATATATTCATTTCTTTAATTGACTCGTGTAAACGCGTTTTCTAGAATTCTTCTCCATGAGGAGAGTGAAGTATTGCAGTGGAGCATTCTTCCACTTTTGAAGGTGGTAGTTTTTTTTAAATTGGTGAACTGACCTCTTATTTTGGATTTGGAGTTTTAGAGCAATTATTCCACGTTTTGCAGTACCTTGACGGTCAGGTGTGAAAGAAAATGAAAAGGATAGGTATTTTGAACCAGTCTAAGGATGATTGCTGGGGCAATGAAGAATCGCCATCTTTAAAACAATGTTTTTATTAAGCAATTTCAAATTTCTCTATCGAAAGCTTCTTTAATTGTCCTCGATACCTTTCTTTCTAAAAACGTACCAATAATTTAATACCCTAATGAATTTATAAATATTAAACATTGCTTACATTGCTCGATGCATCCACTTTTCTCGCATTTCGTTTTATGATGTCATAAAAGTGCTTGAATTGCTTACTGGTATTTTTGGTAATTGATTTGGAAATGAAATCTTCTGTGACGAACTCTTCTGGGCTTGATGTTTCAGAAATGCGGAAGTATCTGAGAGCTCGTCACTCTGGATTCTAGTTTATATGTTCCTTTACTAAATTGGAAAAAAATTGGTATTTGGAATTGATATAAGACTGAAGGCATGCAGCATCGAGAGGTCTAAAGGTGAGAAACTTTATCAGGAAGCAGTGCTTAATTTATGATATTTTTGCTACTGTAATAAATTATTCTAGCAGTTAAAAATATATGTTGGAATAAGCTCCACTTTCAATAAAATGAAGCACTCAATGGAAGATTAACCGGAGCTTCTATTGAGTGAACTCAGGACAGTCACTAAGTTACTATAATAAGAAGGTAATAGTTGCCTATGATTCAATCAATTATTTGCAGTAGATCTTCTCTCTGTACTTCGATAAAGATTTGGCCACGGATCTTTTTTTCCATGTTAATACAAACATATAAATTGACTATTAAATTACAGATAGCAAAAAAGAAAAGCCTTCTATACGATCCAAAAAGTAGGCCTTGTAAAAATGATTACACATTTCCATAAAAGTACAACGTTGCCGGCGCCAATTTTTACCAAATATTTAATCAATGCATAATCACCTTGGTTAGTTAATCAAGAAGTGTTTTTGTTTTGTGCATACCAATCGAACTTAATCAAAGGTTTAATTTAATCATACTGATTAACTAACGGCTTGATTATTTATTGTTTATGCATTCGGCCCCAAAACTATTTTTGGATCTAAAATAATTTCCAGGCACATTAGCTGTGAACAGGGTCATTCAGTAGGACCCATGGCTTTCTCACTCTCGATTTATCCCGTTATAAAAAAAAGTAATAAAAAGATAAACGCGTTGGCAAAATTCGCGCGTAGAACGTACCTATTTTGATTGGCAACAATAATAAAAAGGTCATCAACAGATAAATTCACTGGATATTAAATAAAAGTCAGCCCGTGCGTTTTTAAAAGACGCGCTACATGAACGATCGCGAGGAAATCCGACGCAAAAAATTGTTCAATGAAACTCTGATAACATTACCGCTAGAATCAATTTTGTTCCCAATTAATGCGTTTCAAATTAAATTGCTCATTTGGATTGCACAGGCAGAATCTTCCCGCTACGAGTCAGGGTTTAATGTTAGAAATTGTTGGTTCTATTCCACCTATCTTTTAAATAGAGAGTGGTCTAGTTTTCCAAGGTTGAACTGCTCAAGGGGTAGTTTTAGACGCCGTATAAATAAGGTAAACTGTAAATGTTTGTATTTGCATTCAATACGGAGTACGTCCTTTAAGAAATTTCACGATTTTCAAGCTGAAACCTGAAATAAAAACATTCTTGGAGGACTCGAAGTAATAAGAAAGCTTAGCCCCTGAAAATTCTCTCCGGTAAAGTTGCTCCCAGTATATTAGCCCCTAAGAAAACACTGCCACATGTAAATTCGCCCCTGGAAGACTTATGCGGGGAAGCTTTAAACACAAACAATTTTTAAGGCAATCTACAAATCTTTGCAGTTCTTAAAAACTGGCAGTGATTTTACCTTTCGGAAGTGTAAGACGAAATGGTGAAGATCCTGGCGAAGGTACTGCCGGCGAATCTTCTGGAAGTAAATAGTCCGGGAGAACAGAAAATTATGAAAGCGTGTCTCCTTGGGCCTAAATTTTCCATGCTGTAACTATTCCGCGCGTAAATCTTCAAGGGGAAATTTTTCGAGGCCGAAATTTCAGGGGGCGCATATTATTTATTTTTATTTTATTTTTGTCTTTATTTTTAAGTGGGAGATCCACATGCCCGAACCCGGATTCGAAAAAGGGGCCCTCAGTGCCGTTGAACTGCATTTTCACTGCACCAAGCAAACTGGAAAGGGGCGAATTTACTTCAAATTCTAAGTATTTTTGAATGTAGTTACTCTCATTTTTAGGTGAGGGTAGTGTACAATTGCACCTCAAAGAGAAAGATTCACAGATTTCGAAATTCATGCAACGATCGGAGATATTGGAAATGTTAAAATTCCTAAATTATTTCGTTTTGTTCAAATGATGCTTATAGGTATAGGTGCCATTTTAACAACTAAGACATCGCTTGATTACATTTGGAGTTGCATGCCCTTGATTTCAGCTTCAGTTACGATTTTCACAGCTTACAACTTAGTTGTACCTATTATTATTCTATTGGAAACCTTGTGTGGAATTGTTATACGAGTATGTATAATAAAACTAATGTGTATATTAGTCAATGATTGTTTGATAGAAGACACCGAGTCTCGTGTGTGAAACACGAGGCATTCGTAGTCTTCCCAAAATAAACTAGCAACATTCTGTGCAATTCACACGGCTTCAGGTAGATTGTGCACCCATTAATTATGTTACTGTAGCTCTACTAATTTTGTTGTGCTTCGTTATACACGCAAACTTCTGCTCAAACAAACACTGCAGCGAGACAGAAATTGCGCATTTTAACAAAAATTAAAGTGGAAGCAATTTACCTTGTGTCGTCTCGAGTTCAAAATTATAGCCTCGCGTAAGGAAACACTGGGAATATGCTACAAACAACTGAATTTTAAGCTTTTCGAGAGCTTTCTTTGAGATCCACTATAATAAATTAGTTTCTTTTTTGCAAGGCATTTCAATCAATTTCATCTTGTGTGTAGATAAACAGAGCACTCTAAAAAAGAAAATATGATCCTCGGTATTAATCAAAGGATACTTCTGTGTGTGCGCCTTCCCATATTCTCATTTGAAGAGCGGGAATCATTTTACAAAGCTATACCTACCTACTCCAGAAACTGAGAGGTGTACACAGCAGTTGAATAGTGACAAATTGATGCGGTGATTTCGTCTCACATTATTACCCCCTTGAAGACTTTAAGGTCCATTAAACTTCAAGCAGGAACTGTAGAAACAACGGTAAACTTTGCGAGTAACCCGCATTCATGCAAAAGTTTCGCACTTAATCACCTAAGTAGGTAAATTCAGTTTGCGTTAGAAAACTAAGACGCTTGGTTAATTATTTTCATGTTTCCATACTTTTTTTGTTATACGAGATTGCAGCTGTAAATCGGGGAAACTTAATAATTGCATGAAATCGAATACTTTATCTCAGCTATTTCCACTTTCGTAAGGGTTATCCTTTGTTTCTGTAGGGAATTAAATAGGGTGGGTTACAAAAATTTTTTACAATGTCACATTAATGCAATACAGATGATGTTCTTTCATGCCATAATTACGATGATGGATTGTTGCTTGGAGATTTAACGCGTAAGCCAACAAAAAACGCCACTTTTGAAAAACCATCTAGTTTTAGGAATTTCGTGTACGAAAAATATTCGGGACAGTAACATCTCTTTTTAACAAAATGGTTCGAATTATTTGGGATTTTCGAAATATAAGTGGTAGGTATAGTATACCAGTGAGGGTTAAATTTGATTTATTTTTAATTTTGTTTAAAATCATCCAAGGCAATTTGAACAATAAACGTTATGCCTTTTAAAACAAAATCAATCTTTTCGGTATACAATTCAATAGGAATCTGATGATTATTTTTTTACATAGTGATGAAATTATCGGACTTTTTTTAACGAAAAATCGTATGGAAAGTGGTACCTTTTTTCAAGATTATTACTATGCGTTTCCATGGAGTTTATTCCTGTCTATGAACAATAGCATCCATTTTTTAGTGACAGTTAATCGTGAATGTCAATAAAATTTATCAATTGTGGGTTATTGTGGATCACTATGCAAAAAAATTTCGTGTACAACACGTGTTGAAAGTGTCTCTTTCCATGAATTTGCTTGATTAACTCGGGCCAAATTCATGAAAAAAAGTATCACTTTCAAAACTAATTGTACAAATAACTATTATTCGCCTTATGGCCGTTTGCACCGAAGGATTTAAGCCGAGCTTAGCTTAAAATCCATGGCAACGATTATTGAGCCAATGGTTGCCATGGATTTTAAGCTACGCTTAAGCTAAGCTCCACTTAAATTTGTCGGTGCAAACGGCCATTAGTGTACTAGGAACGCTTTTCCAATTGATTCATAGTTACTCTTTTCGGTAAATCGAGAAGTTCATATTTTTCTGAATCCTTGTTGAATCCTTGTTAAATCTTGTGCGAAAAGAATAATTCCACTGTAGACCGGCACTTACGCGGTAAAAGTCCGCTAGTCTCTTGGACGTAGATTTCTATTATTGGTGGATTTTTGCTTTGTTTTATCATTTAACGAATTTTAAGATGTAAAGGAAAATACTTAATTATTCGATTTAGGGTGGTTAGTTTTTTTGGTAGGGTGGTTCACATCCGCCCTGTCTCACAGCAATTCACTGCAACCTTCTTGCTGTTACCTTTCCTTTTCAAGCCCCGCGCACTTCTTGCTTGTGTGTTTGAGTCAGTAGCGCCCCTCCAGAGCCATATCTCGATATGGGTGCGTCTCTGGCGAGACATAAAATTTGCGCCCCCACACCTGGAGGTTTGGGGAAATTAAATGCCCCCAACAAAATCGCGGGGTCCGACTGTCGTTCCCAGAACGATAAGAATGAACAGCATGGGGTCGCACATTTCTTTCTTAAAAAATGTGCTTATAATGGTATTATTTCCAAAAATTGAGAAAAACTCTCCTTAACTATACATGCTAGGAGACCAAATAATGATGATTTTACGTAAGTATTGCCGTTGTGGAGTTATTTTAGAAAAACCGAAAACAGTCTAAAATTTTTGCAGATTTTTGACCACAGAAAGTTCTCCCGACGTCAGTCGCATTGGCAAACTTGGTTTTTTCTCTCTCTTTACTATAAGTCGGAAAAATAAAATCTTCTACCGGATCTTTTGTAACCATTTATTTCTGAATTGTTAAACATCATTTTACTAAGCCCTAACTACAATACGCAACCTTTTTTCTAATTAAACCAACTGTGTATCTCTTATGGTTTCATTCTGTTAATTCTTATCTTGGACACACTGTATATAGGTATATTATATTACTATAAGGAGGTACGGGAAGAGATGAAGGTAATATAAATTTGTAGCTCCCCAACTAGACTGTGCCCAATCAAAGTCACAGTACGTACAGTAATTTCTAACAAATCTGAAATAATATTTATTTCAATAACTTGACACTTTTGTTTTCTTAAAATTTAAGGGGGGTTTCGTTTTTCTTCAAATTTGTGGTTTGCGGTTGGCTTATTTTTTGTTTATGGGTATTTTTTGAAGTGAAGTCGATGGAGCCCTATTTGGACGATTTGATTTTTTTTTGGGGAGAAAAGTACTAAGTACGTCCCTAAAGACTTTTATGGCAATAGTGATTTATTTCTATGTTCCCTACACTTTATATACAAAAATTTTTACATCTTTCGCATATCCGGCGTCCCTTCTGTTTAATTTGATACTAAACATTCTGCCGGCCCGAGTTAATCTATCCTACGTCTTGGGGTGCTTCTGGGGAGGACGGTGGGATATAATAGTGCTAACTTCATGATTGGTCAGAAATGGTGGCTCTACCTAAAAGCAAAAAAATATTCAGAAATGACACACATCAAATGATCTAGTTAAAACTATTGAATATAACGCTTTAGAAAGTTATGGAGGAGAATATAGGAGAGGAGCACTTTGGTTTTAGAAGAGGAGTGGACACGAGAGACTCGATGGGAGTAGGAGAACGATTGGAGAAAGGGGGGACCTTCTGTGTAGCTTTTGTTGATATTCTAAAGGCCTTTTATTGGGTAAATTGGAAGAAACTGTTGGTAGAAACACTGACTGTTTTAACATAGGTAGAGGAATCCAACACTGTTTAATTTATATGTAAAATACATTATGGAAAATATTGTTTGAATTAAGTAGCGAGGGTCTTAATATACCAGTAGCTTCTGAAGCAATTGGCAAATATTACTACCAATTACCAAAACTGCAACTTTGGTATATGTTTGGCGTTTATGCAATGATAAATAGGACTACCACATGTTTTGTATTATTGATTCCAGCCGTTTATATGACTTCACATGAACATGCAATGACCAGAGCAGAGAGTACCTACTTATACTGAAATTCTGATTTTGCATTCCTCACTCACAACCAGCAGAGTCCTACAGTTTGAATTATATTGATTAATTTGGTGTTGCCCAATTTGATTTCCATATAACTACAAAACGACATATGAAATAATAACCTTTTGAGCCCGTGTCCCAAAGAACCGACAAAGAATTTGATGTTTGCCACGCTATGACGTATATTCGCATGTTTCCATTTCTCATACCATATTTCATCGAGATTAATGGTGGCAGGTGTCGAACTGTGAAATTTATATGTTTAGGCTTGGACCCTTTATTCGAAACGTTTATTGATAAACATTTATACATACGTACTCCTATATTGCCGATAAGAGGAAAATTAGAAAAAATAGCAAATCAATATTTCAATCCACAAGTAAGAACTCCGTCGGTTCCGAAATGTCTTACTATCGTCGTTGATAAATCCTCCGTCGGTAGTGTGAAATTGTCCTATTTTTTAAGGACTCGAATATATTCGCCCACGTACTTGTTTTAAATTCAAGATATGTCCTGTCCAAATAAAATTTGCATGGAGTTTAGGAAACCAAGCAAAAAGTAGAGCCGAATAACAATACAATATTTTAAGGCGCTTGTTTTACAACTTCAAGAAATGTAAAAGAAAGGTGTAATGCGACCCCTTTATTATGGATCCTCTTTGCTGAACGCTTTTATTTACATTACACAATTCCGATGCGAAATACCCTTTATTCTTTCAGAAACGCTAAGTTTAATAATGTAACGTAAATTGAATTTGTAACGAAGGGCGGAAGGGTTGGTATTTTCAACACGGAAAGTAGCTAATTAATGGGGCTAATTGTTGGTCAGAGCTCATTATTAAGATACGACAAATCTCACGTTTCATTATAAACGTCCCTCTACTCACACAGTCACAAGGGGTGACATGGCAGCATTCAGTCTTACAGATTACGTGATTGATTTATGTACAATTAAATATTAACTAATGCAAACAGTCTTTAAATAGATTTATTAAATAATAATTAATATTTATCACTCACTTGAACCTACTCAAATGTATAACATGTACATTTATAACATACGAACGCGGATGTAACTTCATCACTTCGGCCTCGACATTGGAACTTAAAATTAAACACGATTCAATTTGCTTTACTAAACAAAGACTTACAACCTTCTTTAATAAACGCATCAGATTTGCCGGAATTGCCCTCATTTCTTATCGTCGGTGACTTGATGGCACCCCGATGTCGTTCCAGAATGTTTGATACCAGAATAATTTGATATTGACAAAGATACTCTTAACAGCGTACAAATCTTCAAAAACTGTTTTTTTTATATACCCATGTTTGTTATACGTGTAAACGTAATTCCTTTTAAAAGTCTCTTTATTTTACGCTCAATTACAGAGTGACCCGCATAATGCTTTTTAGAGTTGCCTCTGCAGAAGGTCTTAAGTTGTTCTATACGACTCCGGTATTTATAAGGTACCTTACGAATTAGGAAAACTGCAGGAAAACCTAATTCGGAGTATCCGGCAGAATGCTCGAAACTGGTCTAAGGTAATTCTCATATCTGCCACAAATTCACCTTAACCCAAGTTCGAACACCCGGATTTATAGTCCAACGCCCTACCACTGAACCATAAAGCCGGTCCAAATCTAGAGCATTATTGTTACTTACAAACTTTTAACTCAGTTGTACCTAATCACTCATATTGAGTCTAGGTTAAGTTCTTAATTTGACACCTATTGTCTTGAAAATGTGTTTTCAAATCCTTAATTAAACATCACTGCAACTGAAAGTGCAGCGATTATCTTAGTAAACCTTCGTAAAGTAATAACAAATAACTAAGATTCACAACTGCATAATGTAGTTTGGCAGTTAGAATTAAATATTATAACACGAGGCGAAGATACGAAACTAATAATTATTTCGAAATGCTGAAATGCGTGACACCCATTTTCCATACAGTGCTCCCACAATTACTTAATTTGGTCATACACTGCAACTGTTTTGTATTCAAACGCGAGACTTGATTGCAATAGTTTAATTGAAATCAGTTCATGTGTTCATGTATTTCTCTCCATAAACTAATCTATAACTAGTGCAGCTCGCTAGAATTCTTGGTGCGGTACAGAGACCGCGACGAATTACCATTTAATTGGACTTAATTAAACGATGACATATACGGTTTGAAGCAGTTATGGAATAGACAAGCGACTGGAGTAATTAGTCCACAAGAAACGGCAGATTACTTACGTAAATTTGTCGACTACTAACTAGGGTTATCGATAGCATGTTGTTGATACAGTTCGCAAAGGACCTATTATCCTTGAAAGCTTGATTAACCTACTCAAGCCGCATGCTGGTGGCACTTGTATAATATTGGGACGTAACAGTATTTAATCTTTATCAACACAAACACATTATTCTAATGGGGAAGGGGGTTTCTGTTCGCACAGATTCAGATCTATTTCCAGAATTTCATTTAGATCAATCTTCACAAGTCAAGATTGTTTGAAAAAATGCACTCCTTGTTCAATTAAAAACCAACAATTAGGTCCGTAAGTACCCATATCGAAAGATTCAATTTTTGAATTATACCTATGCAATAATTTTGTGCTATTTTTTCCTTTTTATTTATACAACATTGTCTCTTATCGCTTAGTTAAAGAATTGTAACAGTTCATTTTTTTCAGTCAGTCAATAAAAGTAGAAGAAGTTGTAAATATAGTGAAAAGAATAAAGGATGGAAAAGCGGCAGGGCTCGATAGAAATGGTAAAAATTTTTTAATAAAGCTTCAACGACTGGAAAATTGGTATAGTAGTGCCCATCCATAAAAAGGAGATACCACAGACTATTGCACATACAGGGGTACAACTCTTCTAACTTCTAACTTTCAAAGATATATGAAACACTACTAGAAATGAGGCTCAAACAAATAGTACAATCACAATCTATTCCCAAAGTGGATTCCGGAGGGGTAGGTTACATTGTACAATATACACGATAAAACAGTTTACTGAAAAACCCATAACAAAAAACGCACAAGTATATTATACTGTAACGTGATTTATAAATTCGGGTTCGATTTATATCAATATTTATTAAACAAAACTAAACACTATAAAAACTGTACAATTTATATCGACCATTTATATTACACACTTCGCAATTTATATCAGAGTTCCGCGCTCAATGTTTCGTCCGTACTCGATCTCGTTCGATAGTAAAACTGCCGCGATGTTCGGTCCGCAACCATTTATACACGCAAGCAATGTAAGTCCAGAACATTCGCGTAATTACCAGATAGTCTGGAATATTCCTATACAAATCCCACTATCGCGCGCGTAGAAAATTCCAGAGCGCTAAAGGCGACGTCGTGTCTGGAGCGTTTCCGTTACACTGCCCCCTTCTTAATTCTGGAAGTCTCGTTCAGAAACTGCGTTAGTATTACTTTTTAATGCCTCGTGTCGGAATCTGCAGTCAGAGCCTGCTCGACAAACACCTTTCTTGAAAAAGTAACGGTCCACAGTTTTGCGGAGGGTCGTCCCCTGTGGGTTGAAGCAGCAAACTGTAATTCGAACGCTAGTGTTTCTAAAAATCCCTTCGATCATGGTTCGCACTATCTTCCAGTCCAACCCATCTAAACCACATCCAATCTTCGGGATCGCCAAGCTATTTATGTCATAGAATGCCATGAGTTTCTTTAAGCTTTTTAAAGCAGACCAGAGGTTTTCATAGGTGGGTTTGCCTTCTGACGTTTTCTTTGAAACCAAGTAGAACAAAGAGCGTTGACTATCTTCCAAGCGCAGTACTTTACCCACTCGTGGTCTTTGCTTTATCAACTCGTCTATTCTTCCAAATCTTTTCCGGAATACGGAAGCTATACCTCTACCCATGCGAAGGTCTTCGGCGACACAATGGGCGATGGAAACGTTAACCGGAAGCTCAAAAATATTTTGACAAATTTCCTGAGTAACGCCAAATCGAGCTTTCTTCCGCTGGGCGTAATTTGACATAAAATCGTTAAAGTTTGGCTCGATCCCAAAGCTGCGTTCCTCTTCTCGAATACCTCTAACTTCTTCGTTGTTGTTGGATCCGGCATATCGTGCGAGTCGATTAATGTGGACAACTTTCGGTTTCCGGTGGTTCATTCTGATACGATATATCACGTCATTTATTTTCTTGATCACCTCATACGGACCTTCCCATTGTCTTTGTAGCTTGGGAGAAACACCTCTTCGTCTCTGTGGATTGTGCAGCCATACCAGATCTCCAGCTTCAAAAGTTTCATTGGCCGAGCGGAGGTTGTATTGATTTTTCATGCGATCGCTGGCAATCTGAATATGACTTCTAGCCAAGTCGTGAATGTCGTTCATCTTCGCCCTTAGTTGGTCAACATAATTTTCACCTGCGACATATTCTTCATGGGGTTTACGCCCAAACTCGAGGTCACATGGAAGGCGTAGTTCACGACCCAACATAAGGCAGGCAGGAGTCTGACCCGTGGTCTCGTTGACGGCTGATCGATATGCCATAAGGAACAGGTGGAGGTACTGGTCCCAATTTTTCTGATGTTCTGCCACGACTTTTGAAAGATATTTACCCATCGTTCGATTCATTCTCTCAACAATTCCATCTGACTGAGGATGCAAAGGTGTTGTTCTGGTTTTATTGGCTCCTACCAATCGCCAAACATCTTGGAACAAAGCCGATTCAAAGTTCCTTCCTTGGTCTGAATGGATTTCTATAGGAACACCAAAAGTGTAAAGAACTCCTTTACCAACACTTCTGCAACTGTTGCTGCCTCTTGGTTTGGAATGGCATAAGCTTCAGTCCACTTTGTGAAATAATCCATAGCGACTAGGATATATTTATTTCCGCCATCTGTCTCGGGAAACGGTCCTGCGATATCGATAGCAACTCGTTCCATCGGACTACCAACGTTATACTGCCTCATGGGTGCCTTCTTCTTGGAAACTGGTCCGTTTCCAGTAGCACATAACTCACATTTTTGACACCATCGCCGGACATCTTCTTTACGGTTGACCCAATAGAATCGCTCACGTACCCTTTGCAACGTTTTCGTAATACCAAAGTGTCCTCCGGAAGCGCCGTCATGCAATTTTCGCAATACTTCCGACACTTTGCTTCTAGGTACTACTAATTGCAGCGTCGATTCGGTGCCATCTTCACTTTCAAGGGTCCTATACAACAGGTTGTCTTTCAGAGTCAGGCTATTCCATTGGCCCCAATAACTCTTTACTTCAGGACTTGTGGCACTAATGTCTTGCCAGTCTGGTCTTTGTCCGTGGCGCATCCAATTCAGAACAGATTTTATACTTGGGTCGTTTACTTAGGCCGTTTTGATTTCGCTTGGCTTCCACTCCTCACTCTCTACAGTTGTTCGTCGCAGATGGCCAATCTTGTCTTCTATTTTAGAACAATGTGTGCAGTTGTCCTTGCACGGTCTTCTTGACAAAGCGTCTGCATTATTGTGAACTTTTCCAGACGACGTAATGTTTACAGTGAAGATCGGGGCTTTGTTTCTGCAGGTTGACGATAGCCCTTTCCTGTCGACCTTTCTTAGTTTTCCGGCTGCTGCAATGGTTTTTGGCAGTTGCGACGAACGTGTCCAATCTCGCCGTGGTTCACGTTTCTTTGCCAGTGACTGTATTGCTTTATTGATTTTTCTTCCACTACTTTACTGACCTTTTCTTCCACTACTTTACTGACCTTTTCTTCAAAACTTTCAGAGCCACCTTCCTCTTCGATGGTTCTTACCCGGCTCTCACTGCGAGGTTCCATCATACGTAATCGCGCACTTCCATGACTAGCTTTCTTTGCGGCTTCGAATTCTAACGCATGGGCCAAAGCTTTCTCAATTTTGTCGTACCTAGCCAGTCTCAAAGCCTGCTGGGCATCTCCATCACGAACGGCATCGATAAATGTTTGTACAGCCAGTTGATCAAGAAAGCTCTCCGGTGCCGTAGGGTATGCCAATCGAATCAGTCTAGCGATGTCCGCTTCAAGTTCCTGCAAACTTTCTCAAGGTTTCTGCATTCGGTTCTTGACTTGGGCATAGTAAACTTGCTGAAGGTGTTTATCGCCATATCGCATTTCGAGTCGCGCTACTATTTGTTGGAAGTTCTGTTGATCCTCGGGGATGGTCCGCAACACATCCAGAGCATTCCCTCTCAGAGCAAGAATCAGGGCTGTAGTTTTGTCTTGAAGAGTCCATTTATTTGCCGCAGCCGCTGCTTCAAACTGTCGAACGTACGTGGTCCAAGGAATCTTACCATCAAAAGTAGGTGGCTTTACTCGGGCTTGCTGAACGTCGCCTTCTACTCTTGTATTTGTTTCTGGGTCGACCTTCTTGTAATGAGTAGGCTGTGGCACCTCAAGAAGACGGTCCATCAGTAATTCATCTGGGGCACTACTAGTACGCTCTTCCGTAGTGAGTCGCAAGAATTGCTCGCGCAGCTCTTCATACTTGTGCTCAATCTCAACGAATGTTGCTTTAAATGTTTTGGAAACTTCCGTAATTCTATCTTCAACTTTTCCTTCAATTGATTTAGAGACTTCTTCGATAATCTTTCTAGAATTTTCCTCCATCTTCTCGAACTTCTCTTGAATATTTCTAGAATTTTCTTCATTAATCTTTCTAAAATTTCCTTCCATTTTCTCGAACTTCTCTTCAAAATTTCTAGAATTTTCTTCCAACTTCTCTTGGTTGCTTTTTATTTCTTGTTGCAACACCTGTTGGCCATTTTGGATTTGCTGGAGCAAATTGAGCATCGTTTCTTCCATTTTAGCGGCAGCAGATCTTGTTACAGGCATACACAAGCACAAGCACCTAATTTAATCTTACTTTTAATTAATTTAATTAATCCCACTTCTGACACCAATGTAACGTGATTTATAAATTCGGGTTCGATTTATATCAATATTTATTAAACAAAACTAAACACTATAAAAACTGTACAATTTATATCGACCATTTATATTACACACTTCGCAATTTATATCAGAGTTCCGCGCTCAATGTTTCGTCCGTACTCGATCTCGTTCGATAGTAAAACTGCCGCGATGTTCGGTCCGCAACCATTTATACACGCAAGCAATGTAAGTCCAGAACATACGCGTAATTACCAGATAGTCTCGAATATTCCTATACAAATCCCACTATCGCGCGCGTAGAAAATTCCAGAGCGCCAAAGGCGACGTCATGTCCGGAGCGTTTCCGTTATAATACTTATCATTTTTGGAATTAGAGGGCCTGTAATCGCGTAACGCAGGAAAATATATGGAAAAGTCTCGAAAACAGAGGGATTAGGGGGAAGCTGAATCAAAAGTGTGTATAAATCTATGTTAGGCAGTCGGAAAAATTTAGAGTTGAAGGGATTCTACGACAAGAGGGAGAATTTCTAATTATCTCAAAAATGTTAGGAAAACCTCTTGTAATCCTGAGAGAATCTTCTAACTATTAGTGAAACATTCTAATGGATGTCTGAAAAACAGCTGAACAACCTGTTAGAAATCTCTGAATCATCCCTTGAACAGCCTCTAAAGAAGATTTAATAAAAAATCCTTGAACATTCACTGAAGAATTTTCCAATAAAGTCTGAAGTACTCCAGAAGAAAGATTCGTTGAAGAAGTGATAACTCCTTGAATCTACGATCATTTGAGAGGTTGTCAAAGAAACTTTGATGAGAGTTTCCATAAGTGCTTCAACACACAATGCAGAATATAAAAGAAACCTCTCAATCTATCATGATATAAGAAAATGTTGAATAGCCCAACATAAAGATTAAATGTGCGGCGAACGATTATATTTTCATTAGGGAAACTTCAATTAAAGCATTTTCAAACGGGGATAATATACAGGGTGGAAATTTTATCTGGGACACTGACTAGATTTTCATGCAGCATTTCTTGTTAGGAAGTTTTTTATGGTATCCAAAATTATAAAACGGTTGCCAGCTTCTATGTTCTAAACTTTGGTTTCAAATCAATCATAACGATGCGTCTCATAACTACGCCCCCTACTTAAAATTCAAATTTAAATAGAGCGAAATATTATCTTTGCCATCACGATATTTCTTCCCCTCTTTATGTCTCATCAGAAATACCATCATACTGGAGAAAATCTTGGTGGAAATTTCACTTTCGGTAGAATGTCTTGCAATGCTGTGCTATTACTGGTTTTTCTTGGAATGCTTTGTACTAGTGCGGCATTCAGGCGAGAGGTTGCACCTTCCATTTGCGGAGGCAGTCGAACTCTCTATGAGGTCCCAGAAAGAGCTCCTGAAAAGTACGTATTTTGAAATAGGCCTGGGCTTCTTCCAGGTGTCGGTAATAGTTGGGGTGGAGGTGCATAATCTGTTCTATAGTAACGAAAGCGACGGTATACTCGGATTTGATACGGACTTGAAACGTTTCCCGAGGGAATCGTTTTGTAGTAAAGGTCGCTCAGGCGGTAAATGATTGTACCAGGAACCCTCTTGTCCAACTGAAATGATTATTCAAAATTTTCTCGTTGTTTTTCAGTGATTTTTGTCTCGCAATTGAGTAGGTCAAGTATTAGTAGTGATTGTTTCAGAAAGAGAGATTTTTCGAAAGGACAAACATTTCCCTTATATGATGGTTTTGTCCTTCTGTTCGTCTTTTCTTCGTCTAACTCGAGAACGAAAAGAGACAGTGATGTCGACCTTCGTCAATCGATTTCTACAAGTTCAGGATCAGTGCTATTGAATATGAGCCGAGTTAAATGTCGCATTTCCGAATGCGAGCTGAATTTCAAAAAATTCCCCCACTGAAAATCATATGCGGTTCTTCGTACCTTGTTTATAGTTCCTTAATTCCTATTATTCTCACTTAATTTCGTAAATTCATCACCTAATTTCCTTGTTTCTAATCTTCTAACATATTCTATTATCTTCTGGCTTCATTTACTCAAATTTGTGATTACCTCTTCTTCACCATTATCCTTCTAATTTTTGACCTTACGGTAAATTTAACTTTATACTTAATTGTATTCTAAATTCAGCACCTTTTCTTTCTATTTTCACTAAAATAGACAAAGAAAAAGCTTACTTAATAACATATAATCTCTTTGTCGAACCGATTCTGGTGCTTACTTCTACTCAGACTTTCGCCCATGCAAAGCTACCTCATAATACCACCCTAATTTGGGCGCCAAAAATAATCAATCGCTGTGTTAAATTCATAAATTCCAGATCGCCAGGGTAATCCTGAAGTTTAACAACTATATGGATGGCACAAATAAATAAAACGTTTCCTGAAAATATCTTATGTTCCATAAGCAACAAAATATGAAGCATGCAAAGCATCTGATATGTGCGAAAAACAAGCAAACCAAACTGACACATAAATTCCGAACAAACACGCAAAATGCCATTCCATTTAATTTAATGAGACAGTAAACTCTACGAAAAAGGTCACTTTTGGTATCACGTGGAATGATCCTCGGAATTATTTAAAAAAATAATATTCTCGAAACAATGAAGGTGTATATCCAGAGCGCTGAAAGTATTTGGGAGGCCTCTAAAAGCCTAATTTGAATTGCAAAACTATTTATTTATTAATAACATTAATGTGGTCTTCATACTTCCGTAATGTCGGCGCATGTAAATGGAAAATAACTTCCAAGCGAGTGTGTTAGATAAATCCGGGATACCACAACATTATGATACGGTTTTATAACATCCTATGCAGTGAAATGGCCTTAATATAAATTTTATGTGTACTTAAATTCTTATAACGCTGACCGTAAAGTACTGACAAGAATTCAAGCGAACCAAAGATTTTGTTTATACCTCTTTACACAACATCAATTAGTAGTCGATATTGAAATTAGCGTCCTGTCCGCGTTTTATTTAACGTATTTTCTTCCTGTGGGAATGTCACAGAGGAGACGTGGACGAATCTCACTCAAGTTTGCCAGGTGAGGAGAGATGTTAGAGAATCAGTAAACCAATCTTTAAATTATTGCATTCGTTCACTATAATGAGTAATATCGAGATTGCTCTCAATATTATTTAGTGGGACCAAAGGGTCCGAACACACGAATTTATTGGTTTGTGCTGCTCCTATTTTCATTATTAATATTCTGAGGAAGATTGGTAACTCTCCTGCTGTTGTTCCCTCGCTTGGTATCACTTGATGGATTTTCTTCTTTGATGTTTTCCCATCTGCCTTGGTAATATTGCGGCGTGCAGTGTTGCCTTTGTCATATAAAAAATAATAAATAAAAAATTCCAAAGGTGACTCGACAGCAACTCTGTTTTGGTCGCATTGTATTAGTATATAGTTATTTCATAACACTGCAGAGTCAATTATAACTGCGATATTCAATTTTTCCTGAACGTACTTTTCGAAAAAATCACACTAACATTGACCAAGTAATCCAAAAATGCAATAATACACAGGGGATCCTATTTCAAAAAAATGCAACTTCGATATAAATCACGCTGTATAACAATTGTAATATTTTTAGGTTTATCCGTTGAACATGCCTCGACAATGAATTTTAAACCTGTGCGTTGATAAACCCGCATTCTTCCGCCCACGCACCAATGGCCCACCATGTAAATTATGTATTGAATTTTCTGAACTGTGCAGGAACATTTTATTTGCATAGTAAATTGAACCGAATTGCCTATTTTAAACTTTCAAATAACAGCAATTAAAGCTGTAAATGTATTACAGGAATTTTTACTGGGGTTCCCTTTAATGACATTTTCCGATTTTATAATTCCACATCTCCTACGATCAATAAAATGAAATGCAACGGCATTTTGTATGCAAGCATTTTCATAAATATCGTACGCTATAGAATGTGAAAATTCAATATTGTGGTAATAAGGTGGAGAATTACTTCTACCATTGTATATACAATGCTTCTACTCAAGGCAGTCTTGCCTGTTCACAACTCGGTACACGTAACATTCTAAACTAAATTATATTTTATATGTCTGAAGTTTTATTGATGGCCACAATTCTCTTTATGACAAAGCGTTGCATTTTGCTTCAGCGTATTGGAAAAATGTTGAATTTCCGGGGTAGAGCGCTTTGTTTTCGTTACTGCGTCGGAATTCGTTGCATTATACGAAACAAAATTGTAAACTTAAATTACTTGTTTACAGTACATTTACTTATTATTTATTTATTTAATTATTTTATTCATTTATTTATTATCCCTCTCATGTTCTGGCTCCCAAAAGGCTTGCGCCCAATTACAGACTGACCCGCATAATGCTTTTTGGAGATGCCTCTGTTTGAATGCTTACCAAAATTTTAACTGGCCACGTAACAACACTTCCTCTTCCATTTAACTTATTTCGCTCTCTTCCATTCCACTTCCTAATACTATTATTAAAATACGTACTATTATCAAAACGTTTTTATTTTATTGCTTTTATTGTATAGTGGCGGGCAAAGTGTTAGCTAAGTAGCTACTCTTCCCACTCAACCCACTATACAATCATAATTTTACACAACAGTACGGTGGGAAAAGAATTGGTAATAAAGGCTGAGAAGTGATTGCGATTTTCAAAGATTCAAAGAGAGCTTTTGACAGAGCAGAAAGTGAAAGGGGTATGGAAAATGATGGAGGATAGGAAAAAAATAATAATTTAAAGAACAGAATCCATAAGTTATATGGAGAGACAAGTGTAGGGTCACGGAAGGACACCAAATTACATAGTTAAGGGGGAAATAAAAGTGGAGAAGCGTCGGCATGATAAGACTCGCAGAAAGGGAAGAAAGACAAGGTGAATTCATAGAAGAGTATTAACGACGTCGATGAACACAAAAGGGATATGTTGAAATAAAAATCAGATGAGCAGAGGTTAACAGGAGCAGACAATAGGAGAAAGGTTGGAAGAAGAAGTTATAAAAAGGGATAAAGACATACAAGTACAGCAACAGAGAGAGAAAATCGAGAACGCAGGAGGAAACAGAAGGTACAAGGAGCTGATAACTTCATAGCGGAAACGAGGTGAGTGGAGAGAATAAGAAGAAGGGAAATGATGTGAAGAGAAAGACGAAGATATTGATCATCTCTATCTAGTCTCTAGTATCGGTTTTGATCAAGTTTGCTTATTTTTTAAAGCAAAATTGTGTATCGGAAAAGCTGAGAAATGCATGATACATTAAAACCTATAGCAAACTTATAATAACAAAAATATAACATAATTGCTGGCTTTAATTACAAAATAGAGTGGTTAAATCCCAAAAAGACACAAAACCTTCCCCATACTAATTTAATAGAACAATTGTAAAAACAGCGACAATCTTCAAGGTGTGAATGTAAATTTATAGCTATGGTTATTTCAGTAACTTCCCTGTCGAAGTTCCGTAGTAGGGGACACGTGCGATAAGAATGGAAACCTAGCTTTCATTACTACTAATACAGCGTTGCCGAACCCTACACGGCTTGTAGTGTTACAGAAACCACTAAAAGTTACATTGATTTAAATTTAGATTACTTAGCACTACTAGCAACCCCAGAACTTTTATTATAACTTTGGAAAAATTAAAAAATTTTTAATTTTTACCTATGGTACTCGACTAATAGGGTCAATAGACCCCCATATGTTTTTCGTTGAGTTTTGTATTGCATTGGATAACATTTGTGATTTTAATGATTGACTTTTGCGCGATTCGATCTACCCATGTAACACAACAGACACCGCACATCTTGACAGCACACGACATACTACTCGTAGGTGTCACAAGTTTACTAAATATTGAATAACGAATTTCTCCATTTTTTGTATATCAACCATGTATATTTAAAGTTGTCGTACAGAAAATTGATAGTGCATTACAAAATCTTATAAAAAACCTAGGCATTGCATTTGAAAAATGAAATTTCCCCCAATTTCCGGCCAAATCGGAAGCGATACCGAGTGTCGTAATGTCACAATGCTGGGCAGAATACTATCAAAAAGTATTTGAATACTAAATAGTAAATACTTTACACAAATCAAAGGTATTTCAATACTAAATACTTTTACGTCCAGCACAAGCGAATACTAGATACAGATACATTGAAAACTATTCAAATACTTTAAAAAATAAGTATTCAAATACTTTAGAATGTATTCGAATACTTTCCAAAGTATTCTAATACTATCAAAGACATTCGAATACTATAAAAAGTATTCGAATACTTGTCACTCAAATACATAAAAAATTTAAAATGGTATACTAGATAAAAGGCTGAATACTACTTAAAAAATCAAGTTATACTTTGTATGGGGTTAGCTTTTTTATATTTCTATTGTGTGTTTTCCCGAGAAATTTTGGTGCAGTCGATTTTTGGTAAAAAAGGAAGGTTATACACTGCCCTTTTGTGAGCCCCGAAGGAAAAATTGTCTCAGATCGATCCGGAAAAAAAATTTTTCTTATAGAATGTGGCCTGTAGAATCCATAATTTCAAACAGTTCCAAGATTGGGCTACTAGTTCAAAAGTTACAGCCTTTTGAATTTTTTTCGAAATTGGTTTCTAGTCTATAACTTTTGATTGAGAAGTCTGATCGAAAAAGTACGAATTGTTTTGGATTCTACGCCCCAAAATTAATAAGAAAAAGTGTTTTCTCGAGAAATTTTGGTGCAGTCGATTTTTGGCAAAAAAGGAAGGCTGCCTTTTTTTGAGGCCTCTAAAAAAAATTGTCTCAGATCGACCCGGAAAAAAAATTTTCTTATAGAATGTGGCCTGTAGAATCCATAATTTCAAACAGTTCCAAGATTGGGGTACTAGTTCAAAAGTTACAGCCCTTTGAATTTTCTTTCGAAATTGGTTTCTAGTCTATAACTTTTGATTGAGAAGTCTGATCGAAAAAGTACGAATTGTGTTGGATTCTACGCACCAAAATTAATAAGAAAAAGTGTTTTGCCGAGAAATTTTGGTGCAGTCGATTTTTGGTAAAAAAAATAAATAATAAATAAATATTTGTGAAAGTATTTGAGTTACAAATACAAATACTGCTTCCATA
The DNA here is from genome assembly GCF_008802855.1 of Photinus pyralis. NCBI lineage: Eukaryota > Metazoa > Arthropoda > Insecta > Coleoptera > Lampyridae > Photinus > Photinus pyralis. Next base: position 50,119 of record NW_022171287.1, on the reverse strand, counting down.
AAAGTATTTAATTACAAAGTATTTGAATACTTTAAAGGATTTGAATACTAAAAATTATTTACAAAATCGAATACTGCCCAGCTCTGGTGTCACATACAAAATTATAATTGGCATAATTTTCGTATCTTGCCGATTAAAAGAAATATTGACCCTCTTATCTCGAACACACTGTATGGGATAACTAACAAATCAATTTTAAGAAATATTAAACATGTAAGTAGTAACGGTAATTAACAAACTTCAATATAAACCATCTAAAACACGATCGGAGACACAACATTCACAGTTAAAACACATATGGGGTCAATTGACCCCTGGTGGGGCCCGTAGGAATGTAAAAAAGCTTGACTCTTCTAGTAATCTGTTATGAAATTGATCATATTTAGAATAATGAAGAAACAATTTACCGGTGTTATTAAATCTGCACATAACCTAACGAATTATGTTCTAGGTATTATAGTTCAAGATATGTTCCTTACTTGCCTTTGAACTCGAAGGAATTTTCCCAATCGAAACCTCGCCCCAAATAACTCAATACTAACGCATTTCCTTTTAATGTTAGCGGCAACTTCCAACATTACCGCTTTCTCCCATACGTTCTTTTGGTAAATCAATTTTTGCATTCGCATATTCATGCACAATTTCCAATTCAGTAGACACTTCCAGGTCTCGTTTCAAATTAGTATTGATAATATGCATCAAGCAGAAGCAGGTCTCGGAAAATACGAACTTCAAAAGTTTCGAAGGAAAAGGAGGCATTTAAGTACATTCCAGATGTTTTTCTATCAGATCCATCACAAACTTTTCTCATTTCTACTTTACACTCATTATGAGTTTTGTAGCATGATATAGGTTGAGGTGCGGTGTATATGCGTTACACGTCTCATGAACTTTTGATATTGCTGTATAAGAATTTCGGACACAGTTTTTTGCCGGAAAATATCTTTAAGTTTTAAGAGAAACTGTACATTGTAAGTAATACGAAAAATCACTTCGGCAATTTGAAAGAGTGGTACATAACATTCAAGAGCGACTTTTACCGTTTCCCGATTATCTCAGTAGTCCCCTAATGGTAATAATTTAGACTTCTAGTGGTTGTCTCTAAGAAAATGTCGCTATTATGATCAGTTTTTATAGTGGTTGATTTTCCAAAAGGTTTTTTGTAACTGTAGCTCCAAAATGACTAATTTTGTATTAATTACACAAAAGGGATGCTCCTTTCACATAAAACTCCATAATAATAATAATAATAATAATAATAACAAACAAAGCCTCGGAAAAATGCCGCTACCTGAGGAGCGTCAGGGCACGTCTGGAGCTATCGCTGGACGTTGCAGCATGCGAGCCGATAGTGACGAGTTGGTGATCAGGCGGCCGCTCGTCGGGATACCCGAAACCTTTACAGCCGAAAGAAGACCACGAAGACGACAACGACCACTTGAAGAGGACGACCAAGAAGAAACCTTTGTGCCTGCTTCTCAACCGCCTGTGGATGGGACCAGTGCAAAGGAAACCTCCAAAAGACGTATGAAATGGGACGAAGGGATGAATCGCTTCATTTTCGGTACGTATCTGGAGATCACGAAGATGGTCATTAATACACGCAACTATAAAAAACACATACATAAAGACAAAACAGTGACAAACGATTCTTGTCGACTCTGTTCACAAACATCAGAAACAATCCAACATATAATATCGGCATGCACACGACTTGCACAAACTGAATACAAACATCGACACGATCAGGTAGCTAAAATCATACATCAAAAATTAGCACTTGAACACAATCTCATAACAGATAAGACACCATACTACAAATACACGCCACAGATCATACTTGAAAACAACACACACAAATTATATTGGGACAGGACACTACTGACAGACAAAACTATCCACAATAATAGACCAGATATTACACTTATAGATAAAACGCAAAAATCCATTTGTATTATAGACATTGCCATACCCAACACTAACAACTTAACTAAAACACATGCAGAAAAACACCGCAAATACACCGATATAGCTATCGAGCTTAAGACTCAATGGAGAATGAAATCTACTGTTATAGTTCCCATTATTCTTAGTGCTACCGGAGTTATACCAAAGACAATACACCACAATTTACAACTATTAGGTTTAGACAAAAACACATACAAAAATTTACAAAAAGCAGTCATTATCAACACATGCCATATTGTTCGTAAATTTCTAAACATAACACAAGATACTACATACAGAAATGATCCACAACGTATACATGTAAACAACCGCACTCCCTCACAACACGGTACACAACATACTGTAATATCTCCACCTCTAACCCAAACAAACACACAAATACAACTTACCGAACAAACAAGTACAACAAATGATACAACATATACTACAATCAGAGATTCATCTCTGAAGCAAACCACATTATCACAACCCATTAGTATTCAACCCAAACGCAAAAGCCTAAACAGCACTTTAGACTCGCAACATGACACACAACATACTGTAATATCTCCACCCTTAACTCAACCAACCACACAAACACAACTTCCTGAACAAACAAACGCAATAAATACAAGTAACGCAACACGCACTACAAAGACGCCCTCACCCAATAAAGTTACACGGCCTAGCACAGCTAAAAAACACAAAACTCCTTCTTCTCATAAACACACTACGTTATCACAACCCACTCGTATTCAACCCAAACGCAACAACCTTAACAGCACTACAGGCTCACAAAATACTGTAATGTCTCCACCAATAACCCATGCAACAACAGAAATACAACCTCAAGAACAAACAAACACCATAAATACAAGTAACGCAACATGCACTCCAAAGACAGGTCCACCCAATAAAGTTACACGCCCTAGCACAGTTAAAAAACACAAAACTCCTTCTTCAAAGAAACAGACCACATTATCACAACCCACTCGTATCCAACCGCAACGCAAAAACCTTAACAGAACTACAGGATCACAACATACTATAATATCTCCACCAAAAACCCAAGCAACCTCACAAATACGACCTCAGGAACAAAGAAACACCATAAATACAATTAAAAAACACAAAACTCCTTCTTCACAGAAGCACACCACGTTATCACAACCCACTTGTATTCAACCCAAACGCAAAGCCAAAGAAACACTTACACAATAAACTCCATTTAATAAAATTACAGGAATTATTATAATGATTTTTTTTTGTTTTGTTTTGTTTTCCTCTTTCCTGATAGCGTTGGCTATTGTGCCCATCAATAGCTATGTTGGTAAGTATGAAATACATACTATCTCTAGATTTCCAATGTGAGGGTGTGAATTTTTATTTCATTTATTTATTTCTTTTATTTTTTTTAGGACCCTACATAACTTCACCAGACACAGACACAGACACTAATCGTTACTTGATTTTAATCCGTGCGATTAGTTAACCAGGCTAGACCTGAGTTCTCACAAGAAACACCGACCATAATAATGTATTGAACACATACATATTATGATGCGTGCTCAATGGGTTTATGATCGGCAGTGCCGTTTTTCACATATCCCCTTTTACACAATTACATGTACGCTAGATATAGAAATTATAAATATAAGAAGTAAATAATAAAATAATAATACAAATTTTATAAAATTACTGCAGACTGTTTTGCTATTAGCAGCTGCTTAAAACTTATACTAAACTGTGCGAGTGATCTACAGTTTCGGAACAGATTAAGATGATCATTAATTAATGATGGTGCGACGTGTAAAAAGCAACATTTAAATTTTGTGGTTTTATGTATGGGCATGGAATATGAATGAACATTTCTTAATGATAAATTGTGTAATGCTGATCTCTTAACTAATAAGTTATGTAAGTATACCGGTTCTTTCGAATTTAAGATTCTATATAACATTTTCCCCAAGCTAAGCATGAACCGATATTCGAGCTTAAGTATATCAAACTTAATATAATATGGAGTGATATGCTCCCTGCGATTAATTTTAAAGGAAAAACGCATACAACTGTTTTGCAACATTTGTAACTTATTCTAGATTGTGTTAGAAAGTTGTAGTACACTGAACTGCAATAGTCTACATGACTTAATATTAAAGAATTAACTAAGTTCCACTTAACATTTTCTGGTAAAATCTGTTTAAATTTCCACAATGATTTTAGTTTCATATACCCTATCCTACATTTTTGCACAACATGTTCTTCAAAACTTAAAGAACTATCCAGAATAACACCTAAGTCTCTACCACTTTCACTAATATTAATCACACTGTTACCAATTACTATGGGTGGTTTATCAATTGTGTTACATTTCCCTCTCGCGCTTTTTGATCCAATACAAAGAACAATAGTTTTATTACTATTATTATTAATAATGTAAACATAGATTTAGTATAAATAATGATTATTATGAAAAATGAGAAGTGGATGGCAAGTGCTCTTGTCCTCACGTTTCTTGTCTCTGGTTCTGTAATGACTTGGATAAATAACAATATATTTGGTGAATTAGGATTGATCTAATTACCGAGTAATACATACAGGTGTTAGGTAGCCAGTGAACCTGCATGGCGAAGGCGAGTTACAACTTGATTTTAATCTGGGATTTTGCTTGACCTTGATAAGTGCCGCTTATAGTGGCAAAATGGAAAACTATTTGAAACCGCCCGACCCGCTTGTTTTAGTGTCTATTAACGGTTTATGAACACAACAACAATGGAACACTAATTAATAACAACGAACATTTCCCTTTGCTCTTTCTTCCACCTCTTTGGAGTCGTACGTGAAGGTGGTATCAGGTCGTTCTTTTTAACCTTTTCAGAATGTTCGCGAGAAAGCTGTCATTAAATTTGCTGATTTAGGGCAAAGGCAAATGCGAATTAATCAATTGATTTGGATTACCTGAGTATTGGTGATAAAATTTCGGACTCCCGAATCCCAGTATCATCGATCCGTCTGTGTGTTCGATCCGATTAGGATTAAGCTTGATAAAATTAGGATCATTTTCTAATGCATCTCTTATCAATCATTACCTCCTTGGTAAAATTCGCCTTCCCAAAAATTCTTAATTTGAACTTATAAAACGTTACACTACCTCCTTTTGCCAACAAAAAAAATTGTTTGAAACTGCAAGCAAAGTTTTACAGCAACGGGACAGTCTTCCTGTAGGATCCTTTATACGGTTTAACCATAATAAGGAGTAATGGTTAGTTATTATTACCTTAAATGAGTTCCTTCCACACATGGGCGAAACTTAAAAAAAAATGACAGTGGTCCACGAGGCATTCTCGTTCTGTATAAGAAAACGAGCGACTAGCATAAGCTCTTTCATTTCCATCAATGCCTAAATCACGATCCCAGCAACACTGAATGACTAACGGCTTCACTAAATCAGGAGGCGATAATATGGGGGAAGAACTAGTAACTTTTTCATTCAATTAAACCATTTTTCAGCTTTACCATTCCAGAAGTAATCTGTTATCCTTCTTTCTACCTTTCAAAACATCATTTCGGGGTGAAACTATGTCAGCGAAATTTTTTATAACACCCCTATACCATTAGGCAATTCCTATAAACCGTTTTATTTGTGTGGTTGTTCTAATGAAACTCTCAATAGCCAAATCGATCTACCTATATATTAAGTATTTAAGGCTGGGTTTACAAAATTGGCACTTGTCAAAGCTTATTGTTAAGTTACTATGTTTAGAACTTCTTCTAATAAATGCAAATGCATCTTAGAATCTGGACTAATTAAAAGGATATCAGGCTGTGGAATATTTAAAACTCTTATCTCTAACATTTTATACAAAGAACTGTTTTTGTAAACTGTCGGATATCCTTCCCTGACATTCTAAATTAACGTAGAAAAAGTTATAATTGGCATCTACTACCGCTAGAAGCACAATACTCATGTTTCCTTTAATTACAATATTCGCCGTCGCTGTTGAATGGAGCTTGCAAGACAACGTGTTTTCCGTCTATTGCTATTTTAAACTTTTGGCACTATGGAACTCATACTTTGTTTAGACACCTTGATATTGCTAGTCTTTCCTACACACTTGTGCGAACTACTTTTTTGTACTTTGTGTCCAATCATATTAATTAAAAGTTCAAACTCTGTTGGCGACATAAACATAACATACACAAAATATCTTGTTATTTTCAATACCTCAATGAGGATGGGAGAATGTTCACACATTTTACTTATGCTAATCAAATCAGCAATGCATACTCAAACTGGTTAGAAGCTTTTCCTATTAAGAGTAAAGGACCTTCTGACCTAAAAACAGTTTTTGTAAGGTTTGGTTCCCCTGACAATGTCCCGTATAAGAGTAAAATTTGCAAAAAATTGGAATTTTACTCTTGTAGCCCACATTCAAACGGTTTAGCAGGGAAAGTAGCATCAATTGCTAAGAACCTGCTTAAAAATCATTAAAGGAAGGTAAAAGCTGTGCCTTGTTGAACTACGGTAATACAACATTAAAATGGTTAGCAGGGTTAAAATCGCCAAAATCTAAAAAGAAAACGAAAATTCCTCGGTTTTTATTATATTTGACTATGTTGCGTTCGCCGCTCGAGGTCGAAAACTTGAATTATACATTGGGTTAACAACATAAGCAATCCCACAAAAAATCAGAACTACCGGATTTGACGCATGGTCTGATGTATATAGTTGCTGGACTACACATTCTATAAGAAAATTTTTTTTCCGGGTCGATCTGAGACAATTTTTTTTTCGGGGCTCAAAAAAAGGCAGTGTATAACCTTCCTTTTTTACCAAAAATCGACTGCACCAAAATTTCTCAAGAAAACACTTTTTCTTATTAATTTTGGTGCGTAGAATCCAAAACAATTCGTACTTTTTCGATCAGACTTCTCAATCAAAAGGCATAGACTAGAAACCAATTTCGAAAGAAAATTCAAAGGGCTGTAACTTTTGAACTAGTAGCCCAATCTTGGAACTGTTTGAAATTATGGATGCTACAGGCCACGTTCTATAAGAAAAATTTTTTTCCGGGACGATCTGAGACAATTTTTTTTTCGTGGCAAAAAAAAGGCAGTGTATAACCTTCCTTTTTTACCAAAAATCGACTGCACCAAAATTTCTCGGGAAAACACTTTTTTTATTAATTTTGGTGCGTAGAATCCAAAACAATTCGTACTTTTTCGATCAGACTTCTCAATCAAAAGTTATAGACTAGAAACCAATTTCGAAAAAAAATTCAAAGGGCTGTAACTTTGGAACTAGTAGCCCAATCTTGGAACTGTTTGAAATTATGGATTCTACAGGCCACATTCTATAAGAAAATTTTTTTTCCGGGTCGATTTGAGACAATTTTTTTTTCGGGGCTCAAAAAAAGGCAGTGTATAACCTTCCTTTTTTACCAAAAATCGACTACACCAAAATTTCTCGGGAAAACACTTTCTTATTAATTTTGGTGCGTAGAATCCAAAACAATTCGTAGTTTTTCGATCAGACTTCTCAATCAAAAGTTATAGACTAGAAACCAATTTCCAAAAAAAATTCAAAGGGCTGAACTTTTGAACTAGTAGCCCAATCTTGGAACTGTTTGAAATTATGGATTCTACAGGCCACATTCTATAAGAAAATTTTTTTTCCGGGTCGATCTGAGACAATTTTTTTCTCGGGCCTCAAAAAAAGGCAGTGTATAACCTTCCTTTTTTACCAAAAATCGACTGCACCAAAATTTCTCGGGAAAACACTTTTTCTTATTAATTTTGGTTCGTAGAATCCAAAACAATTCGTACTTTTACGATCGGACTTCTCAATCAAAAGTTATGGACTAGAAACCAATTTCAATAATAACGGTTCAATAAGTTTTCAAAGCAGACCAAATTTGCTATAATTTAAGCCCACATCCGTTTGTATAGGTGTAATAGATTCCGAGATAATGCTTTTCAAAGATTGTCAATTTTTCGAATTCAAAAATCTTTCACAATACTTTATGGGTGACGTTTCTATTCTGTTTTACACAGTGATGCCAAGAATGGGCAGTATTACGCTGAAAAATAAAACGAATAATGAATTAGCTGTTAATGTCAAAGATCCAAGGGTGTAATCGTTTGATTTAGTTCTGTTCAGTTCAGTGCTGGATATTTTTACTTTACAATAATTTGATGCCGTTTTTTATTTTCCCTGATTTTTTTCTGATCTAAAAATGGTGGAGGAAGTATTGTGGAGATATTGACAATCAAGCCACAAACCTTTCAAGTGAGGAAATGGACGATGCTCAACCGTGCTCGTCCAAGAAGGGAAAATATACTTAGATGGAAGTCAAACAAAATTTCTTTTTATAAAATGACGGTTTTGAAGTTTAATTAAGAATATTATTTACACCTCTCGTTTTCTTTTATAGAATTACAGAACAACAAAATAGTGCTAACAATTTTCGACTTTGAAAAAATCGATAAACTTTGAAAAGCATTATCTCGTAAACTATTACGTCTATAGAAACGGTTGTAGCCTCAAATTGTAAACAATTTAGTCTACTTTCAAAGCGTATTCATTAGTTATTTTTGAAAAACTGGTCCTTCAGGGTCAAAATCGTCAAAATCTGAAAAGAAAACGAAAATTCCTCGGTTTTTAGTATATTTGACTATGTTGCGTCCGCCGCTTCAGGTCGAAAACTTAGATTGGGTTAACAACATAAGCAATCCCACAAAAAATCAGAACTACCGGATTTGACGCATGGTCCGATGTATATAGTTACTGGACTATTTGGGGAACGGAAGTCCTTTAAGGATATGTGACGTCGCTTTTTCATAAATTATGAGATAAAAAATCGGCTGTCGTGGAAATTGCAAATCTGCAAGAAGGTCTCGTTTGATTTTGTTCCATTTGACCAGCTGAAAAACTGGTCCCTTTTACGAGCTAAAAAGTTAATCAGGGCCTTGTAAGCAAGTAGAACGATTATTAAGTTTAAAAAGTTTGGTTTTGCATTAAGATACTGATTTCCAAACATATTGTCTTTATTAAAGATTTATAGTGTATTGCACATCTTTCAACAATGAAAATCCAAATTGGTATATAATTTTAACATTTCTCCGCCAAAATTCGGATGGTTATACGCTGTCGAATGCAAAGAAACGATGTATCTTTAGGAGTAGTTACGGTACAGTCTGTGGGACGGACAAACGAACGACGGAAGCGCACAAAAAGGTTGAAAAATGTGTAAAAATAAAAGATTAGTTTACAATGTTCACATAAGGAGGTTCATTTCAATTAAATCCAGAACCGAAAGTAACGATTCTCGGTTCATTACATTAGCCCCGTAAATTTTAAAAGGTCGGCATCTTTGCGACTTATAGATTTTACATAACTTTTGCAGCTAGATGTACCGTGAGTTATGAATCTCGTAAATCCCTTAGTTAATTACGGATCCAAAGTTAGAAACCCATTTCATATTGAGATACACGGCGGAAAATTTACAGTTAGTTAGCCTTCCCAAATTTTAATATTATGGTGACTACACATGGTCGAATTTTTTACATATTAACAATAAAACCTGTTCTCAAAGGTGATCACATATATTTGGCGCTGATTTTTATGATTGCATTGTCCTTTCGATTCAAAATTTCGTTTATATTAATCCCTCGAAAGTGTGATTTATTTCACTTTCCGGGAATTTGCGGTATGTGGGATAGGGTTAAATACCATCTACGTTGAGATTGGAAGGTAGTGTATGACACGTACTCAACACATACCTACAAAAACTAAGATTTATTTAATTTAATGATTTGGTAGGAATGTTGTAACAACAATCGATTCTTGCATAATTTTATTATCTATAGAACGAAGAATGAAACTGACCGAAAGTTCACAGACTGGACAGTTTTTTACGTCCAGTTCGGTAAAGCACTTTCAGCGAAATCGATGCGAGGAATCTTAAATAGCCATTCTTTTTCATGACAATGCCGCAGGAGTAGTTTCTACTAATTAAAGTAAATACAAATTCGATATAACAACCTGGGGTATCGATTATAATACTATGCTTACAACTTCTGCTTTATTGTCAATCCAAATTCGCCTGTTTCATCCCACTTCTAAGCCTAGTTTGTATAGTTTAATTAGTAACAGTTAGAAATGCATTCGTTACGAACTACTATACAGGGTGTATGTAAAAAAATTGAGCAATAGAGGTGATATTTTTATTTCAACAACGCTTTCCCCCTGTGGGAGGTATCCGTTTTTCACTCCTCTTATACTTTTCTCCGTTACACAGACGCGCATTTCCATGCAAGAATGGAATTATTAGTGAATACCTAATTACTACTACAATTCATCTTGGTTTATTGGTAGATGTGTGTAATAGAAATATAAAATTCCTGCTAAATAAATTTATGAGCTGTTAAACCTACTGGATACGCGGCCAAGTTTAAGAATTCATTAGCTAAATGCCAAATGGAAAAAAACTGTGTTTCTTTACGAACGTTCTAGACATTATATGTGATATTATAGGTCATCCCTTGTTCTTGCCCAATTTCCCTACTATATATTTTGTTCGGTAAACCGAAAGAGTTTAAAAATAACTTTCGGTTGAAAGCTTTATAGCGGAATAAAAAATTAGCTCCGTTTTTCTATAAGACGGACTACCCCCTGAAAAGTAGATACGTACAATAAACGGTGCTCTCTCACCGACTATGATTGAAGGTGTGTGTATTTATCAAAGTACTTGAACATATTAAAGATTAAAGCGGAGAGCTCTATATTACAGTCATTTGGTACCCATCCACAAAATTAGCAAATTTCCATATATCCGTAAATGCCCAATTTTTTGCCATTTATAATAGTTTTTTTATATTCTGCTAATACTATTAGTCATGCTGCTTTCACATTTCAGTTAATAAAGGAACTGCAATCGACGATTTATCTCGATAAATATAGGAATGTGAAACAGGTGCCATTTGTTTAATGCCATATCGCAGAGTGCGCGTATTGGGTAAGGTATAAATGATACGACGTTTACACATGATCTAAAATCGAGCAAACCTGACCTGGTAATTAACTTCTTTATCAAAGTTTTTTGATGCAGAAATCCTAAATTAATTAGCACAGCAGCAGTTCGGAATGCAACATCGAGATGCATGCATTCAGATTATACACGACTAAGTCGCAGCATAAACGCATCGTTGAACCTCTCACTACTTTTTAAGAAAGAAAATTGTTAAAATTAAAATGTAGGTTTTTGCAGGGTGTGTGTGGGTCTGTGTACGCTACCCTTTCACTCAATAATTATCTTTTTCTTCATTACAAAACGTGTAATTCTTATATCGACAACAACGAGTAGAAATTGTGCACGTTACAATCGCCCTTTCAAAGTTCCAATACTCCTTCAATCCGTTCTGGAGATATTCGCACTTTGGCAAGAGTAAACATTTTACTACACCTGATCCTCCCTCCAAAAGTTGTTAATTACTACCGTTGTTGGATTGCTCGCTAATATCGATCGTTCGATTTAACCTTCGCGGCGATGGTCCCTGACTTCTTATCTTTTCTGAATAGTCGTTTTTTGGCCCTTCCACTTTTTAGTACTTGATTCTTTGGAAGATTCCCTAGTCCATACACTTAATAATAATATTAGTCATTATTTGCACATAACTGTATTAAAGTATATCTACTATTGGTATCTAGTGCAAAAAGGATTGGAAAGCAACATAACAGAATAATGTCTATATTAATTCCATCATCGCCAATTGCATTCGACTTAATTTCCAATAAACATTTCTATATCACTTCCTTACTGACAAGGTAAAAAGTGTTTTAAAATGAATTTCATGGGTGTAACAAACTAGCATCAGGCGAAGAGAAGGTGGAGAATGGCAGGAAACACTTATTAATCTCTTCTGGCTTATTGAGATCATCTGGTAGAGTGTATGAATAAAATAATTATGGAAAAAGTTGAAAAGTCCATAATCAATTGGAAAATGAATGTGGGCAAAAATGGTAGCCACAGAATTGGAAAACCTGAGAGTTTTGCAGATATAAACATTTTTCCATTATTGTTAAATTTATCTCTCATAGCCAACCGTCAAATGATAATGAGCCGTAAGCTTCCCAAAGGTTCTAAAATTACTAAGAATTGGCAATTGCGGTAAACTTGTTAGGTTTCCGTAATTGCTGGTCTAGATTTGAAAGAGTAGTCTCAAGCAAATCAACATACGAGCTCGTGTGTATCAGACATTTAGCAAACGTCCCTGCAGTGGGTTACGTGGATCATGAAATTAATAAAAATGGCAGCGTTTTCCACAAAAAAAATTGCGGAAGAAGCCCTAAATTTTCCACAATTTTTATTTAAAGTTCACCTCATTTCCTCTAAATGAGTTATATTACTCCAAATTTCATGATTACTTTAAGTTGGTTAAAGTGTGCGTAACATTCCCGAGTGCCAACCACGGTTCAATTTCTTAAGAGGTTATGTCATTTTCCCACGATTTAATAAACATTAAAGAATTTTGTACGACTAGGCTTGTGTTTCTAATTATACCATAATTGCAGTAAGTAGTTCTCTACATGTTTTACATATTTCATATGTATTTTATTTATTTTCGGATCGATCTAACAGACGAATCGATAGTGTGCCAAGATCGTTAAATATTTAGTTAATCGACGGTCGCTAACAAAGAGGCGATCTATGGAAGATGCGAGAGATATTTCTTCCCTTCTCGAGTGTATAAGGCGATCGAAGCGAATCAGTGGTTCATATGTATAATGCGTTCGAAGTTAATCGACGATCTCTAACAAAAAGGCAAGATATCGAAGATACGAGAGATATTCCCTCCCCTCTCGAGTGTATAAGGCGATCGATACTTCATACTTTTCATACTAGAATACAGGGTGAAAATTTTGTCTGAAACATTGAAAACCATCTTCAAAACAAGGTTTTTTTAAAGAAGCTTTTTATGTTATCTACAATTATAAAAAGTTTGCTGTCAATCTACGGACTTCAAAATTGTGGTACGTGGCGTACTTGTGCATGATCAAGGGGAGTTTACTATTTTTTTAATGGCAACCACTAGTTTTCATTACATCGTCTTGAAGAGTAGGTACACTTTTTTGGATATAGCAGCATAAAGAACTGATTATATTACATAATCAAATTGAAGAGAAAAATTTAAATTAAGAATAATGGTTGTGTTAAAATTAATTGAATAATTTCACTAGTTTGCGTTGAAAAAAACGTTATTCTTTTGTTAGTTATGTTAGAGTAATTTATTGGAGGTAAATCTACATGCTTAAAAATTATTTATAGTGGCATGTGTCTACCGAGACGTCTACGAACTAAAAGTCACTTTTCTTTAATGGACTGCACTATTTTTTGGTGAGGTATTATTAAAGAATGAACTTTTTTTAATATGACATAATTAATTAATTAATATGCCCCCTTTGACCATGCAGAAGTACGCCACTGACCACAAATTTGAAGTACGTAGATTGATAGCAAAATTTTTGTAATTTTGAATAATAAAAAGCTTCTTTAAAAATGTTGTTTTGAAGATATATTCAGTGTTCCAGACAAAATTTTCACCCTGTATAATGTAAAATTTAAGCGTATCGGTCAATTGTGAAAGAAACAACTTCGGTTTCAACACTCCTTTTTATAGAGTTTTGTAAAGGGCCACGTTTACTGAACCTGTTCAACAGATGTGCGTTTCCTTTCCACTTAGTAACTGTAGGGATGTTGCAGCGACTGTCAGAGCAAATGCTACTTGTTTTAAAAAATAGTATTGTCACGTCAAATAAAAACTCAATATTTTTAAGAAATGGCATTTTTTTAAGTTAACGGGCGTCTATGAATAGCGCACTAATTTATCATTAAAAAAAGTTCACTCATTGAATTTATAGTTATACCACCATCATTTTTTTAATTAATTCACTGGATAGTTCTCGGATTCTCATGGTATATGCAAGCAACGTATAGTATATTATTCGTAAATTGGGGTATGTAGGTAAGACACGCAACGCATTTATGTTATTTGGTAACATATTGATCTTTCTGTATACACGACGTGTAGGTGTAACGATATATCAACATACCATTAGAAATAGGGTTGAGGTATACGACGGCTAGTTTCCACACCAGAAAATAATAGGTCATGTTTCGTTCGGCGTAATTGATGAAGGCGAAATATATAAGCCCGCGGCGAAATGCATATTTGCAAGTCATAAATTACGTCAAATAAATGCAATTTTATGTAAAGTTTGAGGAGAGTAAGACCAGTGCAGCATATAAAGGAAGTTTATATTTAAATATGTACTCCATTTAAAATTGAAAAAATGCATTTCTTTAGTTGTTTAACATTGAAACAACTGTCTGTCTACTATACATACGACATCCGATTCTTTTGTCTGCCTGATTTTTAAGCGCGTTTGCATTGAAATGAGATGTGGCTGATTTATTTAAATAGATTAACCGATTAATGTCGTTGTTTTCCGATGCGCCTTGTCTCCAGACAAAGAATCAATCCATTTGACTCATTATACTATTGTAACCGTGTCCATGTATGTTGATTTGCGACTTGCGGTATTCGTAGTATCTTATAACGATGCCCCATCAACCATTTTGCCCATTGAAAAAAGCATAAGACGAATGTATTAAGTGGATAATACATTACAAAGAGAGGAATTAGATAGCATTCCTCGAAATTAAATTCTTGTATCTCATTAACGAGCTTTAACAAGGGAAATGAATCCAACCAATAATTCAACGACAACGAAATGCAAACTTCGGATAAACAAATAACTAAATTAAGCCAAAGTTGTTTTCGAAGGTAAGTAAGGTACTACTACCTCCACTTGCTATAACCCTTCTATTTTGATTAATTTGACACACTTAATTCCAGTTTCATTTAAAGATTTTCAACTCTCCCCGACCAATTTTTCGATTGTACATTCCTAGTCTCTATTATTAGATTTCACATTGCAAAAAAAACGCCGTAATTATTTTTGGAATGTCCAATTCTTGAATTCTTTGAATGTTTTCAACTGATGATTGACGTTCCGATTTCAGCATAGATTGCAAAATCAACAAATCTGTAACTGAGAAAAACGGAACAGTTATTTTAATTTCAATGGCCTTGTTATTGTTGCTAAAAATATTGTGCTTTATTTTTTATTATAAAAATTCAATATCTCCATATCTTTTAACACAAACTTTTCTTTAGTATTTAATTGAATATATTGTAGCGAATATTCCAGGACTCCCGACAGACAACGAGGCAGCAGGAAATATTAGTCATCGGCGATAAATATTATGTTATAAATTGTAAGTGATAAACAATAATTACTGTTATAAATTAATCCACTTTTAAGACTGTTATACATTTATTTTTAGATAATTTTAAGTAAAGAAAACAACGTAACTAAATTTACGTTATAATATGTATTCCATTGAATGAAATGCCCAAACTGGTAAAGTAGGTATAAACTTTTACTAATTTTTGTAGAAGTTAAACTAGAAACCTCCAGGAAATGTAAGCGTAAATTTTACGAAATGTTTAATTGTTTCTTTCTCACCACAAGCACACAACGGGTTTCAAATATCGCCCCTTTTAAATCGAATTACCTTCCAAATCCAGTGCGAATATATCAACTCATTTAGACCCTACAGTAGTTAAAGTGGATCGCTAGGATTGATCACTAAAAATATGTCCTTCTAAACAAAATTTACATTAATTTGTAATAACAACACTTTGTAAATATTCAATTGCAAAATTGTTTTTTTTAATTTTTTTTATTTTGCCTTTATTTTTGAGTGGGCAGGGTTTCAGGCAAGGAAAAATATTTTTACGTAAATAAATGCTCTCGTTACAAAGAATGTTAACAGGGGTTCAACTATAACAAATGGCAAGACCACCCTTGAATAATAATTGAAGATTAACAATGTACCGGTACTCATAGCTTTATCAGTAGCTCTTGAGATGATACGTGGATGTCGAGTCGGGAGATTTTCTAGAATTTTCAGTCCAGAAGTAGCAATCTTTAATTCTCTTTCACGACCAATGAAGAATGGTGTGATGTAGCCTCATGTGCGTTTGAATTAAACCAGAACGTGTAGATAATGATTCCAGGAGCATCCAGACAGAGAAGTTTCATAAGCAAGAGGGGCATCCATTACAGGATTAGTTATACAAAGTCCTCCATTGGTGGATGAAAAAGATTTGAATCATCTTCACTCACTTCAATCAATACTAAGCACATTAAATGGTATATCAATTATCTTAATCGTATGCAATCGCAGTTATGCAGAAAATCCACGTTAAAACGGTGCATGCCATTTTTACCCTTGTATAACTTTCGGTGTGGAAGGTATACATGCTTAGTATCATCTTAAAGGTCTGCAAAATTGTACTGAGGAAAAAAATTTGTGAAGTTTCTGAAAAATAGCAAAATGCCAATTTTCAGGAGTTCGAACCCTTATAAATGGTAAGGTAACTCTTTGAAAATTGTTTGTTAAGATCTCGAGAAGCTTCATGCAAAATTTGGTGCTTGTATCCGGCATCTTTTCACAAAGCGACTTCACTAAAGTGCAATTTTCGATTAATCGGTGTTATTTGTTGTGAGTTTTTACAAAACCATCGTTTGTTTTACCTTATTCACTATGTATAAAAAAAATTGACCACGGACTTTCCACACTGCCCTGACGTTTAGTTGAATTGTGAGTCAAGTGTAATCTTCGATTAAACGGTGGTTTCTGTAACTTTTCATAAAATCGTGTAAGTTGCTACTTAATAAACCTAATTATTGTAAATTTAGTTGAGGGACTGTCCGAAAGGGGATTCTTTGAATTGTTTAACAAATCGTTTTCTTCTCGGTTTTCTTTTTCATTTTGTTGCATCTTAACCGTCAGAATGTACTCAGAGTTTAAGTTAAAGTTATTTTTCTTTTAATTGAAAAGTAAGAAGCGAGAATTGCACAAGAATTTTCAACGAGGAACCGACTAAGAAATTTTAATTTTGAGCTAGCCCGGGGCGTATTTTTGTTGTTAATATTTTAATCTCGCCAGTAGTATAAACCAAAAGTTAGAGAATTTCAATTGTTAGTAATTCTGTTTGTCAAAGCGAAGAACTTCAGGCAATTGTAACGAGAACCATTACATCTACCCACACAAAAAGAATTGAAAATCACTAAACGTTATTATGATTGTTGCTAATTCCTGAACTTTTTAATATTAAACAACTTACGTAAGTGTACACATTTTTCCTGACAACCAACAATTGGACAAACGTAAAGATTAGTGTAATTATGCGATACCTATAATATTTAACAACCGTTACGGCGTTACGGTTAAGTATAGTCCACGAAAGGTAATAATGCCATTTCGCAACATGGCTCGACTTGACGAATCTCTTCCGTTACTAACTCACAAATCTGCCGCACTGAATGGATTTTAACGGCAACATTATATACATTTTATTTAGAAAGATCGCGTTAATTCAAAGCACGGCCTTCTTCCTTATTACATTACTTTATTGCTGACGAGGACGGTTTAGATAGAATCGGGCAACTTGTTTCGTTAATTTAACTGAATTTAAATAATTAAATTTTTCAATGCACGTAAAGTATGAAACGTACTTAAATGGATTTAGAGTTTGAATCTGTAATCATTCAAAGTTTGAATATGAAAAATGCTCATCAAAAACGAGAAGTTAAGAGGCGTTATGTAATAAATTATGAGACGTTCCTAAATGGTAGAGTTTTTTATTACATCTCTTAAGTATCATATAAGACATGTACTTTTAGGGAGAGAACTTTATACTTTTGAGGAACATAAATCCGCAAAATTATTCTTTCACTTGAGAGGGCATAAAATTTTGCAGAACTCGTTGGCTCGGAGCGTACCGTCTGCAAACTTCCAACGCATAAGCACCACTCTATTCTCTTATAGATTATGGTTTTAGTGGTGATATATCAATCCAAACATATGTCTGTCGGCTTAGGCTACTTGACCAACAATGTAAGAAATGTATGTGAATATATTCGTCTTCGTTTTTCCAGGACGTAATAAAATGGTACTTTATCGCTAATGTCTGTGAGTGCCGATCGTAAATGGCGTGAATCAGATTTAATATGATTTATTGTTAAATTATGAATTCGCTTTCTGTTATGTCGATTTGAAGGACTTGGATACGCGCTACGTGATCGGTACCAAAAAGGGTCCACTCGCCATTGGAGTGCCCATCGACGTGAAAACACATTGGAATAACCCCCAGCGTAAAACAAAGATATTGTCAAAATGTGAATAAAAGGTAATATTTTGATACTTATACAATAATTTGAAGACGTTTTTAGCAACATATTTCACCGTGTCACAAACGCTATTACATTTATGACATTTACCTCGATACTGAGTAAGTATATGATAGACCGAGCGCTGGATGGACTTGAGTATGCAAAATCCGAGGACCGCATTTTGATGGTAATTGTTAAAATTCAGAAAAGCTTGTAGATCTAGTAAGTAGATTGGCTGCATGTTATATATCTATTTTGATGATTATTTTAGTGACATTTTTTAAATAACTAAGGATAATTAAAGGTTGCCAAATGAAATTGAAATATAAATTATTAATAAAAAATTTATAAATTGCATATCAAAAAATTATTTAGTGAAAAAAATTAGATGCAAAGGTAATTCAAGAGAAAATTATTTAATGAGAAAAAGTAAATTTAACACGCAAACAATCAATGATCGATATTTTCACAATCGGTATTTATACACTTGCATATAGGCAACGAAATAATTTCGTAGGTATATTATACAAGTTAGAATTTTTTACAATTACAAGCTAAGCACATTTGCAGGGTAAAATCAAAGACTTTGGTACATGTGACTTGGTGATTTTTCGTGGATACAGGTTACCATCTCTCCCTTCATGCCGAATAAATTGTAATCAATTGCTGGAAATGGTGTTTTTTTTATCAGAATTTCTCCATAGATATGTTTGTACCGTGGCTCCTAATAATTGTAAATGTAAAGTATCTGATGTGCATATAATTATATGATTAAACGAACTTAACTAAGTTTTTATATTTTCTCCTTTCATCCATTAGGTCTAAAATTTCCTCTGTGACCCATTCTTTTCTGGCTATCCTTGTTTCTACTCCTAACACGTCTCCAGCTACCTTCCTCAGTTCTCAGTCAGATTTGGATATTATGTGTGAAAAAAGGAACTTCCAGATGTGGATGATTAATTCCAATACACGAGGTTTTTATTCTGTCTGTGATTCGAATAAAGTAACAGTTGTCCTTCTTGGAAATATTAGATAATTTTATTAACGCTAATGTCTGAATACGCTGGGCAGTTTCTATTGGAAGGAGTGTGATGAGGTTCTTTGACAGCGCCTCAAGATTCATTTCTTCGTTTATAGGTAAGGAGGCCGGGTCCCAAATAACATACCTTGGAAAAGATGGCCGCAAATTGTACATTCCTTTCAGAAGCCTCCGAATCCTTTTATATCAAGGGATGAGAAAGAAGAGAGACAACTGAGCGTGCTGTATTAATAGATCCATACGAGGCTCCAGTGTTGGAAAACTGAGTTAGAAATTTCATAACATTCTTAACTCTACTTTTAAAAGGATCCATATTATTCGATAAATGGGACTGCCACCATTTTCTTGAATAAGTGTCGTATTGAGAAAAATACGAATTTTGTCAAGGAGGATATTATAATTTTAATTGAAGCTGATGGGGCTCCCGGAGACAATCCCTGATACCAGGGTAAGGCTCTCTCGTGATGGGTGAGACCTGCCCCAGTAAGTCACCAAATTACAATTTGGGCGGGATATAGGAAGTTCAGAAATTAGCATTTTTACATAAATACGAAACCACGGTTGTGATTCCCAAAAGTTTCTAATTTTTTCAATTGTTCAACACTCAGATACAAATTTTCCAAAAATGATCGAGTTTCTTATACGAAATCCAACGTTTCGTATACAATACTTTTTTCCATCCAATCGACTTGCGCACATTGAATTTTTACTGCCTGAAAGATGACAAAACATCCTTGAATCTGATGATTTGAATTTAATTCAAATACCTCTGAAAATTAACAAACGTGTACATTTTACAGCCATCCTTTACTTTTGCATATGTAGAAACAGAAGCACAGAGAAATCGAACGAATAATTTATTTTACCCAAAATCGTACTGAAACTTCATTTTCATTCCAACTTTCATTTCCAACATCAGGAAAGTTTAGTTTCCATGACAGAGGCAGACAAGGCTACGTTTCCTGCAGCTTGCCGCTTTACTGGCCGCACCTGTCACTTTACCGGCCGCACCGTCACTTTACCGGCCACAACTGTGACATTGCTAAATGTCTATAATGATTCCTGTCATCACTCAAGATTGACATTAATCAAAAGTTCTATATAAAAATTGAAATTTTATATTAAATTACGATTTCGGGTAAAATTTAATACAAAACTCGTCAGTAAAATGACATTACTTGACTCGAAAATTAAAGTACTCGACCCCAAGGGGCCTCGTACTTCAATATTTCCTCGCTAGTAATGTGCCATTTTCCTGATTTTCATCTAAATAACTACTTATTCAGTACTCAAGAGGAAAAATTTAGAATATGTTGGTATTGGCATATAACGGCTTGTAATCAACATATTGTTAACACATTGACCTTTACTCCGTAACGTTGGTTCAAGAAATGAGATATACCATCAACAACGTAAGTTTTTGGAGCATTTAAACCTACAATATGTCTTGTCAATTATTGGTTTTTCTCGCATACGTACCTTTGTATTTAGTTTTTGCATTAAATCGCATTGTCGAACAATATATGGTTTGTACTTATTACAAAAATCTAACTTGTATGTATTTCGTTATATGCAAGTGGATAAATAACGATTGTAAAAATATGGATCATTGATTACTTGCATTTATCTATGTATATTTTAATTTGCTTCTACTCATTACACAATTTTCTCTTGGATACGTACCTTTGTATCTTATTTTTTCACTCAATAATTTTTTTAATGCATTTTTATTAATAATCTCTGTTTTAATTTCATTTGCCAACCATTATTTATTTGTTTAACCAAACACCATACAGAATAAGAAAATTCCAATTACATGGCACTGGGGCTCTGAACATACATTAGCTTATGATCTAATTTGATTTATTATTATATTTAGGGGATCGTGAAAAAAGTCAATATCATTCACTGAGGAGAACTTATTTAAAGTGATCAGAATCCTAATAAGTGAGAAGTTGTGTTTCTTCGGAGATCAATGTAATCCGTATGGGGAATAAATTATAAACTCTCATTTCTATTAAAAGAAACTCTCAAAAAGGCAAAAGATAATTTTTGCTTTTAAATTGGTGAGTGCATCAAATTTTTGAGAGAAAAAAAATTAAAAATTATTAGACAAGAGATCATAAATCGACCTAGAATAATTAACGGCAGTATTACGTCAAACGTGTATGGTCTAATCGCCGGCAGCGTCGTGAGTGTGATCGGCGATATGGTATGGTCGCTGGCCGGTGATAAGGAATTTCCACTTTTGTCGAAAATATGTGCATGACCATGAGATTTTATACGTGTTTGCATGTAAAACGGATATTTCTATCACAAAATCTAGAGAAGCGCTGTACAGTAAACAAAAACATTTTTTTGAACGGGCAAGACCTTATTACATAAAAAATCACCTACCTTGCCATCGCGATGGTTGGTGGTCGCTCAGGTCTTACAGTTGCCTTTGAATATATTATATTCAAAGCTGTTGCTTAAAAAAAGTTTGCACGATCGCGGGTTTAGCACTTTCCCGGTTTTTGTTTAACACTCGTTTTGACGTTTTCGATAGAACGGTTTAGAGATAACTAATCTTCGTCAATTCCCAAATCAATATATTGATCCTGGAGAAATGCGCGCGACTCTTCTCGGATAAAACAAGGTTGTCTTATCTCCTTGGAGATTTGAAAGAATACTCCATTCTAATTGTTTAAAGACCATTTAACCAAGCGAATCAAAATTAAAATTGGGTACGGTTAGAGGATTAGATAATTAGGTAATAACGTGCCGACCTCATCTTCCGGTACGTCACTTGCCCCGAATTTGAAACTAATGTGCCTACAGTTTGGGCTAATTTATGCCCACAAAATTAGAATTTGTATCCGCGTAGCTTAGCCGGAAAACCAATTTTTAAAGTCAAACTGGCATCCCCGCCGTTCCAAATTAATTAAAAAAAATTTCCGGATTAAAAGAAACTCTAAACCAAATTGACTCTATGCGAAGTTTGAATTTCCATTCATTTGCAAAACAGAAAAGCGAAATAACTGAAAAACGGTATCACAAATTCACCTTATCACCATTAAATGATAATCTCGCAACCTCGCCAACTTTGCAGAGGATTTTGACGCCAACTGGACAAGGGTAGCTCAGAGAGTTAACGTTAGTAGATCTAATTTGGCTACAAGGGTCCTGGGTTCGAATCCCAAATGCATGGCTGTTTGTGATTGTATAGTGGGTGGAGTGGGAAGAGTAGCTATTAGTTAACACTATAAAATAAAAGTAACTCTGCATCCTGTTGCCTTCCTCCCACTCTTTGCTCAAAAATCTATATGTAATCCATCTCCGCTTACTTCTTCGCCACAATCCTTTGCAAAGATAGTTTAGACTTTTGCGCCCACCTTGCCAAGCACTATTTTAAAAACTAAACTTTAGATATTAATAAAGGAGACTAATGCTATGGTTATAACGTATTACCACCGCCGCAGCAAAGGACAGCTATTGCTTTGAATGTAAAAAATTAATCTTATAGTTTGGATCTGATAGAATGAACTGACTATAGACATCACAACATGTGCTTTCAACTGTATCCATTATTATACTTTCCATAAATTCAATTGTTATGTGCCAGTGGCATCTCTGCCTTCCTTAAGGATATGACATGTCAGAAAGGTATATCGAAATGGTTCTGTTTAATTTAAACGTTAGTTAATAGGATGTCGAATATATACGTGGAGTAATAGATACTTAATTATTCGTTGTTATTACAAAGGCATCAATGTAAATTGACATTTTGTCTGTATTTGTGTTTCAGATTGCTAAGTTTATTGGTAATCAGAGGAAGGACAACATCACGTTAACCCACAAAATAGCATAGTAATTTATTGATACACCATTTCATATAATTACATGCAGAGCTGGATACTGCTCGCCGCTCCCGAGCGTTTTTTCCACTCCCGAGCGGTTTTTTGTGCTCCCGAGCGCTTTTTCCGCTCTTGAGCGTTTTTTTTTTCACCTACCAAAACTTCCACTTTATATAATATCCATAATGACAACGCGAATGCTTAGAAGTTCTCCAAAACCAATCCTCCTTTTAATTACTGACTAAACTTTTGAACGCCCACAATGGCGGATTATCACTCAAAACGGTAATGTCTAAATTTTCATTGGTTGGTGTCTATTTTTCTACCAATCCTAAACGCCCGTTAAAGATCCCACTCAATTCAAAAACTTGTACGTTCAGCAAATTTCACAGTAAGAGTTTATCTTATGATGAGACAGTTAGAATAGCGGCATTAAGCGGCAGAGCAGAGCGATGCAAGCTTCATAGGGGAGTCGATGGTGTCCGTCTGTCCGTCGGTGAACACGATAACTGTCAAACGTTTGAATCGATTTGCTTCAAACTATGCACAGTTGACCTATATGCCACATGTAGTAATCCTATTGAAAATGGGTCAAATCCAATGACCCCATGGGGTCACGCTTCTGTGTCCCAGCCAAACGCTTGAAGCTATTCGGTGGAAACTTTGAACAGTTGACTTATGCCACATGTAACAGGCCAATTGAAAATGGGTCAAATCCAATGACCCCGTAGGGTCACACCGTGGTGCTTTTTTAGATGCTCTTTAGGGGTTTATTCTATATGCTTTTTTTAGAAAGAAAATTACTATTGTTTCAATGAATTTAATTATATTACTTTTCTGCTCTGCTGTTCAAAATGTACATGTCTGGCATATGAAGGCTAATCGATACTAGTTCGCAATATTACCTAATTTACAGATATTGTAATTCCGTATGTGGAGACCGCACACTAAGACATTAAATAACAGCCGAAACACGATCTCGGTTGCCTGGACCCTCACGTAAACAGGATCAATATAATATGCACTGGAATTTAAAAATATGAGGGGCTATTATTTTAACCCTTTGCTTAGGACCTGTCATAAACAATCACCGATGGAGGTACTACACAGCACAGTGTACTACCCGGTACATCAACGCGGCTTTATTGCATAAAGTTATAATTTGTTTCATCTTTCATTTGAAAATTGTCGCTGAAAATACACCATACGCCTGTAACACATTTGTTTTCAGCCTATCAACCTCATCCTCCCTTTTTCTTTGTTTAGGTAATTGTCTGATGTAACGTAGTAAATTTTTGGAACCTTTGTTGAATATACTTTTAACATTGCCACCCTCAGGTTAGAAAACAGTTGTTGTGTAATCCTTTTGTTTGATTCGTATTTATTTGCGGGTGGATGACGATTTCTGATTTTAAACCCTGAGAGTTTTGTTGTTGAACGTTATAAATATACTTTCAAATTATTCATTCATGATTCATTATTGTATTCATGTGTTATAATTTTCACGTTGATTTAGAGAAAAAAAGATTTGTTATTTGCCTGATCGTTATCCAAATGGGAATGCGGTGAAGTTAAAGTTATTTGTTAGAGGAAAGGTGTTGGTTTTATTCGAACGGGTCCGTTCATTTGCCCCCCCCCCCCCCACTTAGAGATGTGATAAAGTATGCGCTCGTTATGCGCACATGCGCACACCAGTGATTACTTTTACACTATTCTCGTTTTTTTAGAAATGCCTCCTTCCCCTCCGCCCAATGTATTTTGTCGCTGGTATCCATGATACAGAGACATGTATCATGGCTGGTATCTATGCCATCTGGTTATGCACTTGCACCACTTTAATTAAAGATAGCGCAGTCACGGTTAAGCCATAACAATGTTTTCTTAAAGTGGGGGAAGGCCTAACTTGACGTTCTCAAGTTACGTTGTTTAACATATTTTTTGCACTACATCATACCTTTCATCATGCGCCGTAAACAGAAATGTTTGCGCCATTATGGTCTTTTTGGATCCCTTTACAGTACACTGTGTTCAAGATAAGGATGTCTATCATGGAGATGATCAATTAAAGAGTGCTTTAAAGAAAACCATAAAATTCCAATTACGTCCGAAGATCCGAAGATATGTCAGAAAAACCGAAATTTGTTTTATTTTTTGTAATGTTATTTGAACAGATACAAAAAGATAAAAAACACTTTCTCATTGCCACTTTTTGAGCTGTACAACACACTGGAACAAAATTTTTCCCTCTTCCTGCCATACTTTCATTTTGGGTAAGTAGGTAGAGCAAGATCTTCATTTATTCAATCATTTGGTCAAGGAAACTGTAAAATGCATTGGCTGGATGCAAAATAATGTCAATCGGTCTGTCGGTCTGTCTGTCTGTACTCTCATTTGCAGCTAAGCGACTGAACCGATGTAAACCAAATTTAGTACACATATTATTGGACATAAAAGGGCAGAATCGTGTATGCGCAGGTGGTATCTGTGCTAGCCACAGTGTTTTAAAGTTGATGATGATTTTTCCGAAACGAAACGTTGTATTGAAAATCTCTCAACGATGTCTTGTAGAATTCAAAACGTGGCCATGGGAAAGTGTTTTTATTTTTTAACATCGTCTTTTGTTTTTTTCCGAGATTCCCATGCTAGACATCCTTATCTTGGATACAGTGTACAAGGTCATTCTTGACGAGTGATATGAAGAACCTTTGAAAATGAAACTAACCTGACAAGTCCTTTAAGGGTTTAGGCACATGATGAATTGAACTAAAATATTTTCAAGATGGGGCCACTTCCGTAAGTACCGGAAGCAGTCATCAACTTTGTTATTTTAAATAGGGACCCCATATTTTTCGGATTCTACGTCGAATTTGGAGTACAACGATACCCCCTTTGCTACAAGGGCTTCATCGATATTCAAGTTTTTATGTCAACAATTGAATTTGCAGGGGTAGTTTTTAAATTTATTATTCGAAAACGGTGAGAGATATTGCAAAACAGTTTTCACTGCTTTAAGGAAAGATCGAATTTTCTTATGGTAAGCGTAACCGTCTAAAAAAGTGAGACTACGTCACTTTTTCAAAGCTCTCAACTTTTAAATTTTTAAATATCCGTAACACCATTTTTTCAAATTTCTTGCCCTTTTCAGTAGTTGTTCTTTATCATAAATATATGGGTCTGGTTCAGAATTTTTATAATGAACTGGTCCAATTTATTATATAGAAAATAATACTGGCACCTATCTCTCTGTTAACTTATTTTTCAAAAATGTTCATATTAAATATATACTAGATGACTCTTTTTTCACTTGGTCTATTCGCGTTATTAATATTGTAAATTGAATCGAGTTTACTCGGGTAATTAATACAGTTTATTGGGTTTCATAGTCGAAGTCGGCGGACTTTCACCAAGCGTGAGGTGTCCAAGGATTTATACAAAATGCAAAAGTGATTATAGGAAAATTTTGTCAAATCACTTTATTTGCAACCATAATCAAACTTCTTTTAGATAAGCCTGCAGGATTTACTAGTGGTTTAGGTGAAAAATCTGTATTGTATGGCACTTTTGTGAGGCTTAGTTCGTGTAACAGTGAACTCCTGCTAATTATTTATTTATTATGCAATTCCAGTTCCAAACTCAAACAATGTCCAGAATCTGAAAAAACCCTTATGGGACATTAAACTTAAGCTGTTATATCACGTTTACTGCGCACATCAAATTTTATATTAATTAAGGGGCTTATAGTCCATCTAATACCGTCAGATTTAATGCAATTTAAATGCAGAGTGCTCTCGCATAACCTTTCGTGCCTTGCATTTTATCTTCCACTCTATTTCTAAGCTGAGAATACAATTAAAAAGGCCACTAGACAATAAATTTACAGCATCTTCAATTTATGTTCGGAAGATGCAGCCCTCATTGTATGTGACTGATTGAGACATTGAAGAGAATAGGAAGTTTATTACGAAATAAAATCGTTTTGAAAAAGTAAAACAAGTAAGTTTTTGCATTTTAGTCGTGTAAATTCAGAAACTTGGAGACAGCAAATAAATCGATAAAAGATGACAAATAATACTAATAAAAATATTGTGGCTGCGTCAGCTCAGAAAAAGAGTTAAATAATGGAGGTTTTAAAAGAAGCTATAAAGAACGCGACAATATTTTATGAAAGTAACGCTCATTTACATGGTAGCAGGTAGCGTCACTACAAGGTGGATTTAACGGGGGGATGTATGGTGAACCGACTACTTCTGAATTCGATAATTTGGTGGATCTGTTAATCTGAGGGCATTTTTTTTATGGTTCCGTTAACATTAAATTGCAGCGTGATAGTAAAAAATACTTTCATGGGTACCACGATAATTTAAACTTTATGGCAAAACTGGGGCGACAAAATGTAGAAATGCGAGCTTGTGTAACACTTACGTCTGTAGTGATGACGTGACTTCGACTTCAAATTAGCATTATTCATGAAACTTTAATAAACCAATATACTAAAAGTGCCTTCCATTCTTTCTTAATTTAAGGAACAGAGTTTAGAAGTTTCCTCGACCTAATTTTGCGAGTATGTAGACATCAGCAGGGAAATTCAAAAAGCGTCATTTTTATTTATTATCTAGCGCTTTATTGAGAAGTAAAATTTTGTGTCACGTTATTTATTTCCATTTAAAAATTTTCACGTGTATGATACACTAATAGACGCATGACAGTTTCATCAAACGTGAGGTTTAATTTTCTCCTTTGTTCTTTGGGATGCTAAATCGTAATTTCAACTTTACTACTTCGCAGCGGTATTGAATTTTGTTTACCACATCCTATCCCAAAATGAAAAGGCAGTTAGCAACCTTAAATGTCTTTTAATGTCTTGTTGGAATAAATAAAATAAATTGAACGTATAT
Organism: Photinus pyralis; assembly: GCF_008802855.1. Taxonomy (NCBI): domain Eukaryota; kingdom Metazoa; phylum Arthropoda; class Insecta; order Coleoptera; family Lampyridae; genus Photinus; species Photinus pyralis. The sequence goes on along the minus strand of NW_022171287.1, from coordinate 22,096 downwards.
CAAAAAATCCACAGACTTGCATGAATTATTTGTCATTCAATTCTCCTGAAATTTTAGCGGAAGATACTACTACTCGTATAAAGGCAAATTGAAATCATGCGTCAAAAAGTAGGTAACTCATTTTTTCGGACAAACACTGTTCATGTTGTGCTTATTTAGCATGTGTACCTATTTATTAGGTAAATGTAACCAAAAATAAGAAGTGCGTTAACTTTTGTCACCTGTACATATACCTAGAAACGATTAGACTTAATGCCATAAACTTGTGAAAAGACAATAAGAGCATTAAGTGCTTTTAATATAAAGCAATCCGCGAGATCCTATTAAATATTATAACCAAATCTTATGTTTTTTCAGCATAGACAGTTACCATTATTTGAGTAAGCAGGTATATTGTACAGGTTTAATAATCAATTGTCAAATTCATCTGAAAAAGTCTTCTAAACGTCCATTTTTACTCAGTTTTCGTGCAAATAGGAAAAAAACCAAATTTCGTTTTATTCAATTATTATGAAAACTAAAAGAGATAGTCCATTCTAAGATTCGGCCAACATACCATATCCATGATGAGCCGGCAAAACGGACACTGTGTATTATTACTTTGGTATTTATATAGTATTAATTATATAGTTTTAATTCAAAATCATTTACGTTCCTCTATGGCCGATAATTGGCTAACTGCCTTATTGGTCCTAAATAATCAGAAAAAGATATAGTAGATAATATACATTTGAAAAAATAGTGTCACAATGGGCAGCGTTAAAATGCAGTTGTGTATATTTTAAATTTTTATTGAAGTCGGCATTTTTATTGTATCCACCCCCCTCACTCAGAGCCTCTGACTACGGCCCTGCCTATAATGTGGGCGAAGTAAAAACAAGTTAAAAAGTAATCGTAAACGATTTACATAAAGCGCATTTCCACTTGCATTCATTTCCCATTTGTAAGATGCAACTTCTGTTAAAATCGTAAAAATCCGGCCACAAATATGAAAGATAACGTTGCACATGAGCAATCCATTTTTGACATGCTATTTCAATTTCAGTTTATAAGAAGAATTTCATTTCAATGCTTTTCTAAATAAGAAAGTTGGAACTGCGCATGCGCAAACCTAAATTTTGAAACTGGCGTTAGATTTTCCTTTATTCCAAATGCCTATGTATCACATTTCATTTAAATTCTTCCATAAATAAAAAAATTGGCACTGTGCATGCGCAAAAACAAATTTTGAAACTGGCATTTGATTTTCCTTTATTCCAAGCGCCTATGTATCAAATTTCATTTCAATTCTTCCATAAATAAAAAAGTTGGCACTCCGCATGCGCAAAACCAAATTTTGAAACTGGCGTTAGATTTTCCTTTATTCCAAGTGCCTATGTATCAAATTTCATTCAAATACTTTTATAAGAAAAAAAGTTTGCAATTCGGTTTATAAATGGTCGAGATGCGAAAAGGGCATTGTGAATTTTGAATCGATTCGACTTAACTTTTGGCATTGCGTATTATATGGCTAAGGCTATGCCCATATTGAATTTCATGCAATTCAGTTCATAACTAACGGAGATGTAAAAGCGATCGGACATTTATAAACAAAATTATCGTTTACACGGGCAGATAGAGGGACAGACAGGCACAGGAACAGACGGACAGACCAACAGACAGACGACAGACAACAATACAAAATTATAAATGATCTCTAGGATGGTTAATAAACGGCAAGTGTAAAATTATGGAACATGTAAAAAACGGTTTGTTGATTTTTTTACAATAACTTTTTTAGCAATAAACGTAGAAAAAATTCCTTCCTTGGTACAAGACTCGACACCATAACGAACCAAATAGCGAAAAAAGTAGAACAATAGCTCTTAAGATAAAGAACTAGTAGCGTCGCAAAAGTAGCGGACGGACGGACGGACGGACGGACAAGGTGGCCACAATAGCGCATTTTTTTATTTTTGTGGAAATGCGCTAAAAAGTGACGTAAAGAAATCGTAGAAACTAGTGAAATTGAACAAATAAGCGTTTGGCTTGTCATTATTCTTTTAAGCGAAATTCAATTTTTTGGTTTGGCATTTATTTGATATGAATTACAACAAAAGACTGACATTCCATTAATACGAAAAAGAAATTGAAAAATGTAATAGTTAGTTTTCCCGGAGATTTTTACGAAAATAAATCTTGAGCGTTTTCAAAGCTTGTAAATGAATGCTTAAGGAATGCGTCAACATCAATGAAGTCAAGAATTGCTAAAATAGTGTGATTTATGTCACTTCGGCGCAACCTTTTTAGTTAGTCCTCGGATGTCAATTTACTGCCGCATCTCCGCATAACTAATTTTCCCACTTTTGCCATTGTTTTGCGCCTCCGATATATTTAGGAAAATCAGCGCAGTACATGAAAAGTTTTCTATTTGAAATTGAATCTCATAAAAATCCATATCAGAATGCTTTCTTAAGGATTATTGAGCCGGAACCAATATTCTGTTTTCCGCTATAGAAAACGTAGATGTTCTTTGAAAACAGTTTTTTAATATCGCCGGGGAAACACAAAATCGCTTAAGCCGTACCCGTTTTTTATCCCTTCTTTGATTATTTTTAAGCTTTATAATTATCTATTTTCCTTCGGAAAATTATATCTCTCACAATCAACAGTTTCGTTGGCTTATGAAAATAGGTTGGACCCTTTAAATTTCGAATCGATTTTTTTATATTCTAAGTTTAAAGGTGTGTTCGCGTGGCTTGTTAAGGTGGTTGTATAATTTAACGTTGCCGTAATCGTACAGTACATGTATAAGAGATCGACATTAATAACGGAATCGTAAACTAAATGTGAGTAATGCGCCTTAAAAAAATGTTTAGTACTTCTTGTTAGCGGAATGAAAAGTAAATTCTACAGATTGTAACTGATTTTATGGCGCAGTATTATGAGACCAATTTGTAATCGTTATGACAATCCCGCGTTGCACATAGGTGTTGTTTTATTTAAAATTGGCCCGTAATAGCGACCGCGATAGTTGTATTAATTTATAATTTCTATGCAGCTATAAAAACGTTATCACATGAAATCAAGTTTAATTTCGATATGTACAGCAATATTACAGTTATAGCTTTGGCTTACACATTTTCCACACGAACCCTCGTTTCAACAGTTATAATTTCCTAGACAGTTGGGAAATGACTAACAAAGAGGTTCGGTATGTTTAAATAAATCGATTCTAATCGGACCTAATCGACTTATTTCAAATTCATTATTTCCTACTTTAATTTTTGTACTTGAATTATGGCGTAGTCGCATGGGCCATTTTTTTTAATTTGAACAATATTAGTACCTTTGTGGAGTTCCCACTTTTCAAAACACAACAATTGAATTTGTTAAATATGGAAATTTATTATAAAATCACGTTTTCCCTTCATGCCCAACCAACTGAAATTTGAAAAGAATTTATTTTAAATAATTTTTTGAGTAAAATCATAAATCGTAGGTTTTCGGCCCCCAGAGCAGCAATTTCTAAAATTTCAAACCCGGCATTTGAGGCATTACCGATATTACTTTTTTTTCCTATGTTTAGCATGGGACCTCAGAAACTAGCAGAAATGGAAATAATGTTAGATGTCAGTTTTACGAGTTCATGTAATTTTCGGTAACAATGTGTGATGTAACATGTCTGACAGTTTTTGAATTTTATCGTTCTCGCATTTGTGCGTTTCAATAAAGGAGAAAAACGCATGCTACGCCACTGGACATGTTTGTTTGGGAAGTATATGCGCACTAGGCGTTTCTTCGAGTGAAACAAGGAAAGCTGCGAAGTTTCTTTCGTTGAAGTAGCAGAACGTAAATAGCTTTTGGCGGGTGTGTTTATTCCCGAAAACATAGGATTCCTTATTTTACTTTGTAATTACTGTAATTAGGATAGGTTGTAGGGTAATTGTTTTGTATTATTTGCTTGTCGAGTTATTCGGTGTTTCCTTTTATAAATTTTAATTTTCAATGCGAGGTAAGGGCCGTATTTACTGGTAGGTTACAGATAGCGCATACGTCATGTTTTCTCATGTACGTAAGAAGCTTAATTTAGAATGTCGCTTCAATTACGTTTATATGAATTGAGGGTTTAGGAAAATTCATTGAACTTAACTAATGTTTAATCCTGCTTTGACTTCGGGGGTTAGATTGATTATTTGATAGAGGAATATTGAATATTAGTACAGGGTATTAATACATTTAGGGGCACATTGTAGTTTTTGATACGTACGTAGTTAGGTTACATTTTAGATTTGTTGACTGGGCATGTGAATAAGAATTATTCCCCAGATTCGATAGGATGAACGGTTTTTCTTAGACCGTTTTTGGTTTTGAGTTAAGCAGTCGCTTACCGGCTGGACCTGGGTTATTGCATTTTACATGTGAGGTTTATTTGTAGCGGTTCTTGTTCCGGAAGGATTCCTCGGCAAGGGGTTTTGTTATACCGTACCGCACGAGGATTTAACCGTTGAGATCTGGATTTGCATGTAGCTGCATTCGTAGAAGCAAAAAGAGTTTTGGCACATTTTTTCTTTTATAATTTTTATTAATTCCGCTTCGACCGCTTTTGTATGTTGCAAGAACTAGACTAGAGGACCACATAGCGACCCCTGATCTACTCTTAATTTTAATTCCGTGGTTTAGCTCTTCAACGAAAGTGAGGTAGAAGGAATGTAAAATGTTTTGAGTTAATAAATGAATTCATATATGAGAAAGAGTCTAAAAAAACTATTAGAAAGACTTTAGTTTCCGCAAGGAAGGAAGCTTTTGTATACTACAGGCAAGGTGGTAGGGAATGACCACAACATTCCTACTGTTACTTTACCGCTACTTTCAGTTAATTTGGCCACATTGTATTAAGCGAACAATGTTGTGTTTTAAAACTTCTTAAGCCATAACATGTAGATATTATGACAATAAAATTGAAGAGTGAGGTCGCAATTCAGATTCCTTAGCAGCCCGAAGCGGTTCGTGTCTATTCTTTTTTTGACATCCCAAATTGAATTTTGCGGTAATGTAGTAATAAGGAGGTTATTTTATATTAACGTTACAACATATCCTATACCATATTTTCTTTCAGCATGCTACCGAATACTGGAACAATTAAGCAATGTTACAATAGAATGATGTTGGCGTTATGGTGTCATTAAGACCAAACTTGGCTATGCGTGTTTGCTTAAGACATATTTTAGGTCCAAATTTTCACCTTTTACATTGAAAATAATATGGTTCTTGACTGCTGCCACGTTAAGCGTTTAAGCTTGCGCCCGTCTGCAGTAGGTTTCATTCCTAGGCGATTATAAATAAATTTAAAACACATTAAAATTGAAATAATTTCTTTCTGATAAGCGTGCGTGTGAATATGCCCACTGCTAGTTCTAAAGAATTCGAAACCTTAATTGAAATAGTTTCAATGACGTACAAACATACATGAAATCCAGAATTAGTGCAACGTAAGCTCTTGCCCGAATCCTTTTAACGTGCTATTAATTACAGTTCGTATCTGCATTTGTCCACTTACACAATACTCGAAAAAGTACTTTCTTTTAAGCAATTATTTTTACAGATTCCGCCTACGAACTTTTTACAATGCATTGCTTTTAGTATTCGCGGTTTCTACTTTTCACACTTACCTACTCCTATAGCGGTTCGGTCGCATAACTCATGTGGATAGTTGTAGAAATCTGCCGTTGCTTAAGAACTACCAGTTTGGTATATATATACACATTTTCAGTTCCAGCGCACCCAAAAATTAATCGAATCAAACAGCCAGTTTAATTATGGTATTTGCGAATTTTGGATACACTTTGATTAGTCCTCTGTATCATTTTCATTCAATTTGGTCTACGCATGTGCAAACTCAATTGTTACTTCCATAATCTTGCATACACCCTAATTCCTAATAGTAACTGCAGTTAAAATTCCTTTGAAATATCGGAACAACTAACAAGGTAGGAATGTGCCTACTCGGATTAAACATTATAACATATACCTCGTAACTTAAAAGGTTCTCCATTTTATGACCTACCGGGATAGATTTTATACCAGCTCAATTGCAAAATATGAATTCTTAACGAACGCCCATTCAGGGATTCGTTATTTTTGCTTTAGATTTTCTGCTTTAGTATTTTTGGTTTTTTGATACGTTCACCGTTCACGTTTGTACGGCATTAACCCATGTAGGGGTCGGATTTGCAAACGACGGATGTTTGAGAAGTATGGTAGTTTAAGGTGTTTAGTCGGAATGCATAGGATTTTCCTCCTCCAATTTAATAAATATTTTCAATGTTCTTTGGATTCGTTTGATTCTGCAGTCTCCTAACTTCAATTTTTTTTCTCCGGATTCTTTCAGTTTCAGAATACTTATATATATATTCTACTTCATCAAGTTCTCCGCATTCTTCTAGTGCATCCCTCCTCAGATAAAACTGTGTGAAATGCACGACTTCTGGGATAGTTCGGAAAAAGTATATGCCGCTGTTGTATATTTCCGCATAATTACTAAAGATGAAAATGAATCTTCTTCGTAAATTTTCTTCTCTTTCAAAAATTATTCAAACTATTGCTTAGGTCTTGCTTCGTATGGAAAGGATCCCAAATGACTTGATAAAAGGAGTCATGTTACGTTGAAGGAACTAAACAGAACTTTTTTGCTTTTAGTAAAAGGAATTCAAAACATGTGATTTGCTCAACAATTGTCAGAACTTTTGAAACCACTCCTAATGTGTGGATCACTCCCTAAATGTATACGGAAGCTAACTCCGTTTTAGGATCAGGATGGTATCCTCAGAGTGGGCAGACGTCTTAAAAATACATATTCTTATTATTATAAGCACCCCTGCTTATTGCCTAGTGACCATAAACTAACCAATCTCATAATACATCGAATACACTCATATTAAATATTTGAATCCGGGGTTGCGGGCGATGCTTCAAATATAACCCCTTTTCTTACACCCCTCTTATGGGCGATTACTTTTAGAGTAAATCAAATCAAGTGTTTTACCGAATCTGGCGTAGATTTTGGGAGCCCATATTTCCTAACTGTGTAAATATCGTGGAAGTAAATCGGGCAAGGCCTACATTTGCATCAGAGCTGGGCAGAATACTTTCAAAAAGTATTTGAATACTAAATACTTTTACGTCCAGCACAAGCGAATACTAGATACAGATACATTGAAAAGTATTCAAATACTTAAAAAAATAAGTATTCAAATACTTTAGAATGTATTCGAATACTTTCAAAGGTATTCTAATACTATAAAAAGTGTTCGAATACTTTGAAAAGTATTTCATTATCTTACTTTGAAAAGTAATCGAATACAGTGAAAAGTATTCAAATACTTGTCACTCAAATGCATTAAAAATTTAAAATAGTATACTAGATAAAAGGCTTAATACTACATAAAAAATCAAGTTATACTTTGTATGGGGTTAGCTTTTTTTATATTTCTATTGTTATATACAAATTTAAGGGGAGTAAAGGCGTATTATTATTATTATTATTATATTATTATATAGGAGGTACCTACCAGGACCTTTCTTATACCAGTTATATCCTTAAGAATACGTGTACCAGTTGTCAAAGCGTCGTGCACATGATACGTACGCCTTTCTGAAATTAATCCTAGCGATTTTGGAACAGATCAATTTTTGACCATCCGTTTGTCCGTGTGCATGATAACTTGTTTAGAAACGTGCGATCGCTTTGAAAATTGGTACACATGGTTTTAAGGATATAAGAAAGGTCCCTATTGTTTTTAAGTTACGTAGACTACCGAGTTCGGTATTCAGATGTATCGGATTTTTATATTTGATTTTGTGACAATGGAAACTTTCCCTAAACATTTCTAAATTGTTCTCAAATATTTGAATAACTTAAAAGTACTGCCTTTTTTTGAGGCCGGAAAAAAATTATCTGAGATCGACCCAGAAAAAACATGTTTTTATAGAATTTGGCCCGTAGAATCCATAATTTCAAACAGTTTGAAGATTGGGCTACTAGTTCAAAAGTTACAGCCCTTTGAATTTTCTTTCGAAATTTGTTTCTAGTCTATAACTTTTGATTGAGAAGTCTGATCGAAAAAGTACGAATTGATTTGGATTCTACGCACCCAAATTAAAAAGAAAAAGTGTTTTCCCGAGAAATTTTGGTGTAGTCGATTTTTGGTAAAAAAGGAAGGTTATACACTGCCTTTTTTTGAGGCCCGAAAAAAAATTGTCTCAGATCGACCCGGAAAAAAAATTTTCTTATAGAATGTGGCCTGTAGAATCCATAATTTCAAACAGTTCCAAGATTGGGCTACTAGTTTAAAAGTTACAGCCCTTTGAATTTTCTTTCGAAATTGGTTTCTAGTCTATAACTTTTGATTGAGAAGTCTGATCGAAAAAGTACGAATTGTTTTGGAGTAGTCGATTTTTTGTAAAAAAGGAAGGTTAAGTATTGGTTAGTATTGAAATACTATGCGAAGTATTCGAATACTTCTCAAAGTATTCAAATACCTTGCGAAGTATTCGAATACTAAATATTTGTGAAAGTATTTAATTACAAGGTATTTGAATACTTTAAAGGATTTGAATACTAAAAAGTATTTACAAAATTGAATACTGCCCAGCTCTGATTTGCATTGTGAATTTTCTAAAAATTTACATAAGTTTAAAACGAGAACGGAATTTATTTTTAGAGGGCAGTTTTTAAACGTAATCGATCAAAGAAACAAAAATGTTTGGTGCATCGCAGAAGTTACAACACCCGCAGTCGACGATCGCAATGCATATAAGGGTGAAATTTCTAAAATACTACGTAAGTTTAAAACGAGAATGAAATTTATTTTTAGAGGGCAGTGTCGGGGTTGCTTATAGATCATTTAAATATGATCGATCAAAGAAACACAAAGATTTGGTGCATTGCATAAGTTACAACCCCCACAATTGACGATTGCAATGCATGTAAGGGTGGCATTTCTAATATATTACATAAGTTTAAAACGAGAATGGAATTAATTTGTAGAGGACAGTTTTGGGGTTGCTTATTGATCATTTAAACATAATCGATCAATGAAACTACAAAAGTTACAACCCCTACAGTCGAAGGATTGCTATGCATCTAAGCATGAAATTTCTAAAAAATTACGTAATTTTAACCCGAGAATGAAATTTATTTTTCGAGGGTAGTTTCGGGGTTGATTATTGATCATTTAAAGATAATCGATCAAAGAAACAAAAATATATGCACCACTACAAAAGATACAACTCCCATAATGCACGATTGCTATGCATGTAAGTGTGCATTTTCTAAAAATTTACGTAAGTCTAAACCGAGAATGAAATTTATTTTTTCTATTTCGGTGTCACAATGATGATTTTGTACAACTGTTTTCGGCCGAAAACAGTTGTACAAAGACAGTGATTATAGTCGTTTTTTTTTGGTAACTCATCTGCATCTCTTAAGTTGGCAGTTACTAGTTAGTACAAGTAGGTACAATACTTCCATGTTTGAACTTCAAAATGTCAGTCGTACTACGCTGCCAACCTAAAACTTAACGGCATAAAAAGTGTTCCCAACATAAAACATGTTAGTTCTAATGTTCCCTATAGTTTCTGATAATGATTTTTTAAATTAAATTAAAGCACCGAAATAGAAAAAATAGTATGAAACACGCGTGTTACAATGCTTTATTGTAATACTCCTATCTTGCGGACACTCGTGGCTACGCTTCGCGTCGCCACTCGTGCCACAAAATAGTCGTATTACAATAAGTCGCATTGTAACACTTGTCTTTCAATATACTATTTAGAGGGTAGTTTCGGGGTTGCTTATTGATCATTTAAAGATAATCGATCAAAGAAACAAAAATATTTTAACCACAACAAAATATATAATTCCCACAATGCACGAGCACGATTGCTATACATGTAAGTGTGCATTTTCAAAAAATTTACGTAAGTTTAAAACGAGAATGAAATTTATTTTTCGAGGGTAGTTTCGGGGTTGCTTATTGATCATTTAAACATAATCGATCAAAGAAACAAAAATATTTGGACCACTACAAAAGTTACAACCCCTACAGTCGAGGGACTGCTATGCATCTAAGTGTAAACTTTCTAAAAAATTTCGTAAGTTTAAAACGAAAATGAAATTTATTTTTCGAGGGTAGTTTCGGGGTTGCTTTTTGATCATATAAAGATAATCGATCAAAGAAACAAAAATATTTGCACCACTACAGAAGATACAACCCCCACAATGCACGATTGCTATGTATGTAAGTGTGCATTTTCTAAAAATTTACGTAAGTTTAAACCGAGAATGAAATGTATTTTTAGAGGGTAGTTTCGGGATTGCTGATAGATCATTTAAACGTAATCGATCAAAGAAACAAAAATATTTAGTGTACCACAAAGGTTACACTCTCATAATAGAATACACTCACATTAAATATTTGTATCCTGGATTTCAGACTACTCAATTTTTACTTAGCCAGCGTTTTTGGACACCTTCTCGGTAAAGGGCCAAGGGTATTTGACGCCTATAGTAGTTTTTTTAATTTGGAATCATTAAACTCTTACATTGAACCTGATTTAACAGTTCTTAAATTATTTATCGCGTTGACAGCTTATCCAACGCATGCATCAGGATTTTTGGAAACTATTAATCAAAGGTCAAAATGGTATGATGTCACTAAAACCGATTCTCTTGTTTTAATACAAGAGGAAAATTCTCCACCGCTCAATTGCGCATTGGGACGAGTGATGGAGTGTCCTCTCGAAAACGTCAAAACGAGTGTTAAATAAAAACCGTGCTAAACCGACCATCTTGCAAACCTTTTTGAAGTAACAGTAAGAACTGGAAGACCACCAACCATCGGGATGGCAAGGTATGGAATTTTTTATGTAATAAGGTTGTCTTAGCTGTCCAAAAAAAAAGTTTATTATACAGTCCATTTCTCTGCACAGTGAGATGACATTTTTGGGACGACCTTTACTACAAATTTAACGTTTCGAATATTTTTTTGGTACATCTTTGGAATCGCCGGTCTGTCAAGAATAACAAACACAATGTTGTTACATCATTTGAAAAATTCCAATTCTATATCAACATGAGTGTGACAAGCACAACATACCAGATTTTTATCAACTAATTCCTATAATTCACGGATGCGTTTCATTCGCTCACAGATGAACTCCGTTTCTGAAATGTGATATACCTACAAGTAAAATGGATACGAAAGGGCGATTGTAAAAGTTACAGGATTCAGCATCTGTTCGGTCAACTAGATCATATTTGTATTGTTAGTTTTTTTGTAAATTCAACGATATGTAGAAAATGTTCATAGAAGTAAGTAGACGTCCTAACAATAAAACTTATAAATGGAAAACTTTTGAAGCTATGAAATTGAGGTTTCTGATGCTGAACTTTTCTCATTCACGTGCTCTATTCCAAATTGTAAATAAGCAAAAGGTCTCATTTTAAGTGAGCCCACTTAGTTTGTTTGGAGACTAAAAAGATACTTTACACGACTTACCTACCTACCTCAGTTATTTCCTCACAAATTGCATATCTTTGTTATGGAAAACGTAGGTGCCTGTACTGGCAATTGTATAACACCAATACACAAATAGCCTACCTGTCTCCTGATTACAGATTTGCGCATGTATGGTTATTACGCTACCTACTCAGGAAACCCTGCAAGGTCTGAACTATTGTGCAAATTTTAATTGGCAAATCAATAATCTCGCTCGCGGCGAAAAATACTTCCCACATTTACATGGTTTTTGTGAACGGCAGGAAAAGTCATTTAATTCCTCCACCTCCACTTTAATTTAGAGTAATTTCTCCATCCCTGGTAGTAATAATGTCGTTCATTACCCGCAATAAAAATAAATTGCGAAAATCTATTGAAAACGTTATCGCGCAAGAACAATTAACGTGAAGTCTTCCCGACATAATTTCGGATAGTATGAAACTTGCCCCTGTTTACGTCAAACCTAGCTATTGCTCACAGTAAATTTCACTAATTTTATCGCTTTAATTATCCAAATCTAAAATTAACTCCATAGCAATTAGCTTGGAACTAAGTATAAAACGTCTGAAACGATATAATCGTCACTGTATCTGTGTGTATGTCGAGGACGTAGTTATTATAGTTGCATGCGTTATATTTGTGAGATCACCCTCCTCCAATAATTTATTGTTCTGGCCGTGGTTCTCTCCATCATAAGATTGTATAGTTTGATGCGCACTCTCGGAAAAAGTTAATAAATAGGCAGAGCTGGGCAGAATACTTTCAAAAAGTATTTGAATACTAAATAGTAAATACTTTACACAAATGAAAGGTATTTGAATACTAAATACTTTTTCGTCCAGCACAAGCGAATACTAGATACAGATGCATTGAAAAGTATTCAAATACTTAAAAAAATAAGTATTCAAATACTTTAGAATGTATTCGAATACTTTCAAAAGTATTCTAATACTATTAAAAGTATTCGAATACTTTGAAAAGTATTTCATTAACTTACTTTGAAAAGTATTCGAATACAGTAAAACGTATTCAAATAGTTGTCACTCAAATACATTAAAAATTTAAAATAGTATACTAGATAAGTCTTAATACTACTTCAAAAATCAAGTTATACTTTGTATGGGGTTAGCTTTTTTTTATATTTCTATTGTTATATACAAATTTAAGGGGAGTAAAAGCGTATTATTATTATATTATTATATAGGAGTTACCTACCAGGACCTTTCTTATACCAGTTATATCCTTAAGAATACGTGTACCAGTTTTCAAAGCGATCGTACGTCGTGCACATGATACGTACGCCTTTCTGAAATTAATCCTAGCGATTTTGGAACAGATCCATTTTTGACCATCCGTTTGTCCGTGTGCATGCGATAACTTGTTTAGAAACGTGCGATCGCTTTGAAAATTGGTACACATGGTTTTAAGGATATAAGAAAGGTCCCTGTTGTTTTTAAGTTACGTAGACTATCGAGTTCGGTATTCAGATGTATCGGATTTTTATATTTGATTTTGTGACAATGGAAACTTTCCCTAAACATTTCTAAATTGTTCTCAAATATTTGAATAACTTAAAAGTACTGCCTTTTTTTGAGGCCGGAAAAAAAATTGTCTGAGATCGAGATCGATCGAGAGTCCATAATTTCAAACAGTTTGAAGATTGGGCTACTAGATCAAAAGTTACAGCCCTTTGAATTTTTTTTCGAAATTTGTTTTTTGTCCATAACTTTTTATTGAGAGGTCTAATCGAAAACGTACGAATTGTTTTGGATTCTACGCACCAAAATTAATAAGAAAAAGTGTTTTCCAGAGAAATTTTGGTGCAGTCGATTTTTGGTAAAAAAGGAAGGTTATACACTGCCTTTTTTTGAGCCCCGAAAAAAAAATTGTCTCAGATCGACCCGGAAAAAAATTTTCTTATAGAATGTGGCCTGTAGAATCCATAATTTCAAACAGTTCCAAGATTGGGCTACTAGTTCAAAAGTTACAGCCCTTTGAATTTTCTTTCGAAATTGGTTTCTAGTCTATAAATTTTGATTGAGAAGTCTGATCGAAAAAGTACGAATTGTTTTGGATTCTACGCACCAAAATTAATAAGAAAAGGTGTTTTCCCGAGAAATTTTGGTGTAGTCGATTTTTGGTAAAAAAGGAAGGTTATACACTGCCTTTTTTTGAGGCCCTCAAAAAAATTGTCTCAGATCGACCCGGAAAAAAATTTTCTTATAGAATGTGGCCTGTAGAATCCATAATTTCAAACAGTTCCAAGATTGGGCTACTAGTTCAAAAGTTACAGCCCTTTGAATTTTTTTTCGAAATTGGTTTCTAGTCTATAACTTTTGATTGAAAAATCTAATCGAAAAAGTACGAATTGTTTTGGATTCTACGCACCAAAATTAATAAGAAAAAGTGTTTTCCCGAGAAATTTTGGTGTAGTCGATTTTTGGTAAAAAAGGAAGGTTATACACTGCCTTTTTTTGAGGCCCGAAGAAAAAATTGTCTCAGATCGAACCGGAAAAAATTTTCTTATAGAATGTGGCCTGTAGAATCCATAATTTCAAACAGTTCCAAGATTGGGCTACTAGTTCAAAAATTACAGCCCTTTGAATTTTTTTTCGAAATTGGTTTCTAGTCTATAACTTTTGATTGAGAAGTCTGATCGAAAAAGTACAAATTGTTTTGGATTCTACGCACCAAAATTAATAAGAAAAAGTGTTTTCCCGAGAAATTTTGGTGCAGTCGATTTTTGGTAAAAAAGGAAGGTTATACATTGCCTTTTTTTGAGCCCCGAAAAAAAAATGTCTCAGATCGACCCGGGGAAAAAATTTTCTTATAGAATGTGGTCTGTAGAATCCATAATTTCAAACAGTTCCAAGATTGGGCTACTAGTTCAAAAGTTACAGCCCTTTGAATTTTTTTTCGAAATTGGTTTCTATATTTGTGAAAGTATTTGAGTTACAAATACAAATACTGCTTCCATAAAAGTATTTAATTACAAAGTATTTGAATACTTTAAAGGATTTGAATACTAAAAAGTATTTACAAAATCGAATACTGCCCAGCTCTGTAAATAGGTAATCGTATACGATTTACAAAAAGCGCATTTCCACGTTAACAGTCTTTTTCAAAAACCCACGAACTTAATTAGTTTTTAGTTTCAGGAAATCCGCCCGCAATCTATTTTCAATTTGCTACTGTAGGTAGTATAGTGCAAATTTCCGAAAAAAAGGTCTACAAGTACGAAAATTAAATCTATGCCTATGACCTATTCATTTTTTGGTTGTTTTCGTTTTTCATCTATATAAGAAGCACCTTTTTTTGTAAATTTCGGAATGCGCAATCCACACGTCAGTCTATCTTTTAAAAAATTAGAAAAATTAGTCCATAAATACCAAAGTTCAGTCTGCGCATGCCCACTGCATTTTGGAACATCTGCACAGTCAGTTGTATCGGATTTTTTAATTTAAAACAGAAGAGACAACCAAAGGAACCTATACACTGCAAGTTCACTAACCTAAAAATCACTTCGAGGATCGTTCATTGTATCAGACTTTTAGCTTACTAGCTTGAGCTAGCTATTGCGTTTTTTGAACATGTCAAAATTTCATCAAATTTCGACATATTAGAATTGAATTGCTTCACTAAACGGTATTAGGTCATTTTAAGCAACTTTTAAAGATACATCTTTTCTGTCTGTATGTACATACGTTGGCAATTTTCCGAAATAACGATTTGACGAATTTTGTTCAAATTTTGAAAATGTAAATTAGCGGAAACGGAAAATAACGGGCCGAATTTTTGAAAATGCCGCAATGGCATCGACATTTTTGCAATTAAAAAATACCAACTTGGGGTCAAATTTCAGAAGCGGTGGGCAAAACATGTTTTTACTACGCTACTGAATTCTACGTAAAAATATCTAAAATAAACTGTTTTACCTTTTTTTCTATCTTACTTGGGTAGTAGGATACGATATTTGTAACTTATTTTTAATTGTTGTTTTTTCCGGTACCCATCTATTTTATTGTTTGTTAACTTGTTGTTTATATCTGACCATGCCTATATGTGTTTTTTACGATCTATGGCAATAAATTATTATTAATTATATTATTATTGTCGGTGTTTCTTGTGAGAACTCAGGTCTAGCCTGGTTAACTAATCGCACGGATTAAAATCAAGTAACGATTAGTGTCTTATTATTATTATTATTTTTTTTTTTTCAGGAAAAGGCACCGACAACAAAGGTCTTACGCCTAATTTATTCGTTTTAATCGTTACTTCTTATTTAAAGCATTTTAAATAAATTGATATTTTTTAGGAAATCCATTACTTTCTTCAGATTCTCCTCACTTCCATTTAAGATTTCAGTAATGTTTTTATTTATACCTGTTACATTCCTCTGATCTGCGTATTTTGGACACTCTACTAAGATATGGTCCACTGTGACTCTATCTCGACATACATCGCATACCTCTCGTGTAGTTTTTCCCAGCAGATGTTGATGTGTCATACGAGTATGACCAATACGTAACCTCGTGAAAACAATTTCTTCCCTTTTCGATAAATGGTAATTTATTTTGATTGCTTGTGTGCTGTTTTGAAATTTATACAGGTAAGTATTTGCATCTTGCCAAGCAGAGTTCCATTTCTCATACATTCTTTTTTTCAGGTGTTTTTTGAAATCACTTGGATGAATAGAGATTCCATCATAGACTGTGGAGTTCGTCGATTCTTTTGCTGCCGTATCTACAGCTACGTTACCGGCAATCCCAGCATGACCTGGGATCCAGATTAATGTCACCCTAATATTAATATTTAGTAGGTATTGTATACGATCTTTTATAATGCATATCAAAGGGTCTACAGAATTTGCTTTATTGACTAATGCATGCATGGCACTTAATGAGTCAGAGCATATGACTACCTGCTTGGTATTTTCATATTCACAAAATATCAGTGAGTGCCATATTGCGTACAGTTCTAAGACATAGACGCTGGTGATGTCTGAATGTCTCCAAGCATAACTTTTCTGGTTGACAAACATAGCACTAGCCGTTCCCCTTTCTGTTTTAGAACCATCCGTGTATATAATTGTAGCATCCGGATATTTTCCTATAGTTTCCCTAAAATGCATTCTGTATACAATATTTGATGTTTCGTTTTTGCTGAACGCCGATATGTCCAGTACCGTATCGATATTATCGCACAAAATCCAGGGAGCGTAAGGTGTAATCGCATATTGCATTAAATTGGGCCTTTCTTCACCAAGTGTACCTAATAGTTCTAATGCCCTGATTATTGCAGGTCTACTTACAGTAGGCCTTCGCTGGTACTCTAGTATAGTGTCATTATCGTTTAAAAGAATGGCATTTCGATGGTTTCTAATTGATAACATCTTAACAAGATAGTTGCATAACAACATCTCTCTACGTATGTACAGAGGCGGTACACCCGAACTTGCATATATAGACTGTAGTGGAATTTATTAATTATTTGAATATTATTATTATTATTATTATTATCCGGTGTTTCTTGGTGAGAACTCAGGTCTAGCCTGGTTAACTAATCGCACGGATTAAAATCAAGTAACGATTAGTGTCTGTGTCTGTGGTCTGGTGAAGTATGTAGGTCATTAAAAAAAAAAAAAAAAAAAAAAAAAAAAAAAAAAAAAAAAAATCACACACGTACATTGGACATCTAGGATAATGTAATTCGTACTTACCAACATACCTATTATGGCACAATAGCCAACGCTATCAGGAAAGAGGAAAACAAAACAAAAAAAATCATTATAATAATTCCTGTAATTTTATTAAATGGAGTTTATTGTGTAAGTGTTTCTTGGCTTTGCGTTGGGTGAATACGAGTGGGTTGTGATAACGTGTGTGTGCTTCTGTGAAGAAGGAGTTTTGTGTTTTTTAATTGTATTTATGGTGTTTCTTTGTTCCTGAGGTCGTATTTGTGAGGTTGCTTGGGTTTTTTGGTTGGAGTATTGCAGTATTTGTGAGCCTGTGTTAAGGTTTTTGCGTTTCGGTTGTATACGAGTGGTTGTTTCTGAGAAGAAGGAGTATGTGTTTTTTAACTGTGCTAGGGCGTGTAACTTTATTGGATGGATCCTGCTTGTAGTGCATGTTGCGTACTTGGTATTATGGTGTTTCTTTGTTCTTGAAGTTGTATTTCTGTGTGCATGGGTATTGGTGAGACATTACAGATTTTGTGAGCCTGTGTTAAGGTTGTTGCGTTGGGTTGATACGAGTGGGTTGTGTTGTGATAACGTTGGTGTGTTTCTGAGAAGAAAGAGTATTGTGTTTTTCAGCTGTGCTAGTCGTGTGCGGTGAGGGGTCTTTGTAGTGCGTGTTGCGTTACTTGTATTTATTGCGTTGTTTGTTCAGGAAGTTGTGTTGTGTGGTTGGTTGAGTTAAGTTTGGAAATATTACATGTGTGTCATGTTGTGAGTCTAAAGTGCTGTTTAGGCTTTTTGCGTTTGGGTGAATACTAATGGTGGGTGTGATAATGTGGTTTGCTTCAGGGTGAATCTCTGATTGTAGTTATGTTGTATCATTTGTTGTACTTGTTTGTTCGGTAAGTTGTATTTTGGTTTTGTTTGGTTAGAGGTGGAATATTACAGTATGTTGTTACCGTGTGTGAGCGAGTACTGTTGTTTAATGTATACGTTGTGGATCATTTCTGTATGTAGTATCTTGTGTTATGTTTAGAAATTTCGAACAATATGGCATGTGTTGATAATGACTGCTTTTTGTAAATGTTTGTATGTGTTTTTGTCTAAACTAATAGTATTGTAAATTGTGGTGTATTGTCTTTGTATAACTCAGTAGCACTAAGATAATGGGAATATAAACAGATGATCATTCTCCATTGCGTTTAAGCTCGATAGATATCGGTGTATTTGCGGTGTTTTTCTGCAGTGTTTTAGTTTAAGTTGTTAGTGTGGATGCAATGTCTATAATACAAATGGATTTTTGTGTTTTATCTATAAGTTGTAATGTCTGGTCTATTATTGTGGATTAAAAACACAAAATCCATTTGTATATAGACATTGCCAATACCCCAACACTACAACTTAACTAAAAACACATGCGAAAAACACCGCAAATACACCGATATAGCTATCGAGCTTAAGACGCAATGGAGAATGAAATCTACTGTTATAGTTTCCCATTATTCTTATGCTACTGGAGTTATACCAAAGACAATACACCACAATTTTACAACTATTAGTTTAGCACAAAAACACATACAAACATTACAAAAAGCAGCTCATTTCAACACATGCCATATTGTTCGTTAAATTTCTAAACATAACACAAGATACTACATACAGAAATGATCCACAACGTATACATGTAAACAACAGTACTCGCTCACAACACGTACACAACATACTGTAATATCTCCACTTAACCAAACAAAACACACAAAATACAACTTACCGAACAAACAAGTACAACAAATGATACAACATTATACTACAATCAGAGATCACCTCTGAAGCAAACCACATTATCACAACCCATTAGTATTCAACCCAAACGCAAAAGCCTAAACAGCACTTTAGACTCACAACATGACACACATGTAATATTTCCAAATTAACTCAACCAACCACACAATACACACTTCCTGAACAAACAAACGCAATAAATACAAGTAACGCAACACGCACTACAAAGACGCCTCCACCCACCGACTAGCACAGCTGAAAAACAACAATACTCTTTCTTCTCAGAAACACACCACGTTATCAACAACACAACCCACTCGTACTCAACCCAAAACGCAACAACCTTAACAGGCTCACAAAATACGTTAATGTCTCCACCAATAACCATGCAACAACAGAAATACAACTTCAAGAACAAAGAAACACCATAAATAGCAAGTAACGCAACATGCACTACAAAGACAGGGTCCAGTCAATAAGTTACACGCCCTAGCACAGTTAAAAACACATACTCCTTCTTCTCCAGAAACAACCCTCGTATCAACCGAAACGCAAAAACCTTAACACAGGCTCACAATATACTGCAATATCTCCACCAAAAACCCAAGCAACCTCACAAATACGACCTCAGGAACAAAGAAACACCATAAATACAATTAAAAAACACAAAACTCCTTCTTCACAGAAGCACACCACGTTATCACAAACCACTCGTATCAACCCCAAACGCAAAGCCAAAGAAAACACTTACACAATAACTCCATTTAAAAAATTACAGGAATTATTATAATGATTTTTTTTTGTTTTGTTTTCCTCTTTCCTGATAGCGTTTGGCTATTGTGCCATCAATAGGTATGTTGGTTAGTACGAATACATTATCCCTAGATGTCCAATGTACGTTGTGTGATTTTTTTTTTTTTTTTTTTTGTTTTTTTTTTTTTTTTTTTTTAATGACCCTACATAACTTCACCAGACACAGACACCAGACATAATCGTTACTTGATTTTTAATCCGGTGCATTAGTTAACCGGCTAGACCTGAGTTCTCACAAGAAACACCGGATAATAATAATAATAATATAATAATAATTTCCACTACAGTCTATATATGCAAGTTGCGGGTTTGTACCGCCTCTGTACATACGTAGAGAGATGTTGTTATGCAAACTATCTTGTTTAAGATGTTATCAATTAGAAACCATCGAAATGCCATTCTTTTAAACGATAATGACACATATACTTAGAGTACCAGCGAAGGCCAACTGTTAAGTGACCTGCAATAATCAGGGCATTAGAACTATTAGTACACTTGTGAAGAAAGGCCAATTTAATGCAATAATGCGACTACACCTTACGCTCCCTGGATTTTGTGCGATAATATCGATACGTACTGGACATATCGGATCGTTCAGCAAAAACGAAACATCAAATATTGTATACAGAATGCATTTTTAGGGAACTATAGAAATATCGGATGCTACAATATATTATACACGGATGGTTCTAAAACAGAAGGGAACGGCTAGTGCTATGTTTGTCAACCAGAAAAGTTATGCTTGGAGACATTCAGACATCACCAGCGTCTATGTCTTAGAACTGTACGCAATATGGCACTCACTTATATTCTGTGAATATGAAAATACCAAGCAGGTAGTTATATGCTCTGATCATTAAGTGCCATGCATGGCATTAGTCAATAAAGCAAATTCTGTAGACCCTTTGATATGGCATGATAAAAAGATCGTATACAATACCTACTAATATAATATTTAGGTGACATTAATCTGGATCCCAGTCATGCTGGGATTGGCCGGTTTACGTAGCTGTAGATACGCAGCAAAAGAATCGACGAACTCCACAGTCTATGATGGAATCTCTATTCATCCAAGTGATTTCAAAAAAACACCTGAAAAAAAGAATGTATGAGAAATGGAACTCTGCTTGGCAAGATGCAAATACTTACCTGTATAAATTTCCAAAACAGCACACAAGCAATAAAAATAAATTACCATTATTCAAAAGAGAAGAAATTGTTTTCACGAGTTACGTATTGGTCATACTCGTATGACACATCAACATCTGCTGGGAAAAATAACGAGAGGTATGCGATGTATGTCGAGATAGAGTCACTGGGACCATATCTTAGTAGAGTGTCCAAAATACGCAGATCAGAGGAATGTAACAGGTATAAATAAAAACATTACTGAATCTTAAATGGAAGTGAGGAGAATCTGAAGAAAGTAATGGATTCCTAAAAAATATCAATTTTATTAAAATGCTTTAAATAAGAAGTAACGATTAAAACGAATAAATTAGCGTAAGACCTTGTTGTCGGTGCCTTTTCCTGAAAAAAAAAAAAAAAAATAAATAATAATAAGAACCTAATCGTTACTTGATTTAATCCGTCGATTGATTAACCAGGCTGACCTGAGTTCTCACAAGAAACACCGACAATAATAATATAATTAATAATAATTATTGCCATAGATCGTAAAAAACACATATAGGCGATGGTCAGATATAAACAACAAGTTAACAAACAATAAAATAGATGCGGTACCGGAAAAAACAACAATTAAAAATAAGTTACAATATCGATATCCTACTACCCAAGTAAGATAGAAAAAAAGGTTAAAACAGTTTATTTTAGATATTTTTACGTAGAATTCAGTAGCGTAGTAAAACATGTTTTGCCACCGCTTCTGAATTTGACCCCAAGTTGGTTTTTTTAATTGCAAAAATGTCGATTGCCATTCGCGGCATTTTCAAAATTCGGCCCGTTATTTTCCGTTTCCGCTAATTTACATTTTCAAATTTGAACAAAAATTCGCTCAATCGTTATTTCGGGAAAATTGCCAAGGTATGTAATACAGACAGAAAAGATGTATCTTTAAAAGTTGCTTTAAATGACCTAATACCGTTTAGTGAAGCAATTCAATTCTAATATGTCGAAATTTGATGAAATTTTGAATGTTCAAAAAAACGCAATAGCTAGCTCAAGCTAGTAAGCTAAAAAGTCTGATACAATGAACGATCCTCGAAGTGATTTTTTAGGTTAGTGAACTTTGCAGTGTATATGAGTTCTTGATCTCTCTTTT
>NW_022171286.1:0-14615 GCF_008802855.1 Photinus pyralis | reverse complement strand
ATTGTTTTAGAAACGAACAAAAAATACTTAATCGTAAGTATGACTCACATTACCAAGAAATTTCAAACTATGGCACATAATTAGAGACTTGATTTAAGGATTTATATTTTTCTGTTCTCTCAAATTTTAGAACCCAGTAAATTTTGAGTCTCTTGTTAATTTGAGAATGTCGAGTGGTCATTGTACAAAAGGTGAGGTGTTTGTGAAATAAAGTTACATTTAGTTTCAAAATTACAATCTTAATTAGCAGTGTTGTAATATACCTAAGTACTTTTATTGTATCTAAAACCTACTCTGGATACATTACCATAAAAGTATCTCTACGTATACCTAGTCCCTTTTAAACAGATACCTAAGTACCTAAACAACTATAAGTACAAAGGTACATATTTCTTTAAGTGTACATATGTGTAAATGAGTTACAGAAACTCCTCCGGATAAGCCGGGCTTTATATTAAAAGAAGCGCGCTTAAAAAAATGGAAGTCTGACATCGGTCCCGTAATTTTCCGATATCGGGGAAAGGAGTAGTTAATTAAAGAGTTTAATTTAGTTGGACGTACCGAAGATATACGCGTACGAAATGGGAATTCCAGTTACTCCCTACTCAAAGTGGACGTTTCGGTAAATAGAAAATGCACTATGAATTTGGATCTTTTTGCTTTTGCATTTTCGCCGCTAAGTTTTATAAGTACCAATTGGAGCTTTACCGTTACTTACTGTTGCAACTGTAACGTACCTAGAATTGTTACTTTTTGGCGTTTAACCCTAAATTTATATTGCATCCGTATCGTTTTATTTTGCTTTTGCATTAAATTCCCACACCATATTCATTGGATTTGACTTTTAGCAACATTTTGACTACCGCTTCAGGGGGGGGGGAAGGGGATATTGTTCGCTTTACCGTAATTGCTGTTCCGCCACCACCGCCGATTCGTGTTTTGTTGCTTTCATTCTCGCTAGGGAGTGTCCCGTAATTTTGTTTTAGCTTTTCGAAGTGACTGTCGCCGTCTTCTGGTCAGATTTCCAGGTTGCCGTTTCTCCGGTTATGTTTAGCCGAGGCTACCGAGACTGACCCGCCGGACCGTTGCTACTGCCGTCCGCCCGTTCAGCCGTTCCACTGTCTTCCGCCGACAGAACTGGTGGCCGCCGACTGCAGCTACTAGATATGTTAATTACACCTGTTCCTTTTTTTTTAAGTAAATTGAAAGTATTATTCCGCTAATGACTCTTTAATTTCATTCAGTTCATGTTCTAATCCCTTATTCTGCCACTAGAGGCCACGCAAAGTATCTTTCTCAATAATATTGATCGATTTCCCTTGCATTGATCTTTCGCTTGCGCAAATCTGATCCTGTAAAAGAACTAGAGAGCTTCTGCTGTTGTCTCGTAAAACATAACGCTGCCCTTTTTTTGACTTTGACGATCTCCGTCATACCTTTAAGGGATTTGTTGGCGGCTGTGGTATTTCTGTGGTGTTGTATTGTTTGTTACGCTTCAACGAACACTCATTCACACAACAGTTTAATCCCATTTGGTATGTTGTAACGGTTTATTTTCTACAAGACGAAGCAGCCAATATTTACTTATTGAAAGCTCCTCGTAACAGTCGTAACCTTGGATGATGACTCCATCTATCTTTAAAATTTTAACCATGCAATTTTATCGCGTTTTTTTAATGAGGGTTCGACAGCTAAGGTCATGTCCCCTTGTTTGAGTTATTGTAATTTTATATTCATATTTTGTACTAGGAATTAAGTATTTAGGGATGAATCACTTGTTAGTCACGTAAAGAGCAGATCTAACGTCATGTCATCTTAGCACCTTCCGCGAATTCTGTCAGACAATCTCAATAGTTTCAGGAAAGGCCCTTCTGAGAAGGTTTTCAGTAAGGATTACAATTTACTCAGTTCCTCAGAATTCAATAATCCTGATGGAGTTATTCAATAGAACCCATTAACTTTTAAGTCATTTTCTTTGTAGCACAGTTCGTGGTATTATTTATTTAGGGCACATCAGCCACTTCAATTGTGAACAGAATCTTTTTAACCAAGTTTTTGTCCTATTAACGAGCAGTCGTGTTTCAACTCTAATGTGAGATACATCAATAAAGGTTAACCATTTCATCTTGCGGTTTTAACAAACTTAAAAACTCTTAAGTTTCAACATGGTCCTTCGAGCAGGATACAATCAATGTAAAATCAAAACAAGTACATAAAACTAAATTCAGTAACGGTACGCGCGCGGCAAATAAACATCAAGTTCGGTAATAACAAGTTCAGTGACGCACACACACACAACAGGATTAACCCAACAGGGAAAAGCACAACATCGGTAAGCGAATCTCAATATTCCTTTAATTGCATACATATTCGGTATTCTCCTATCCAATCCAATTTAAACATGCCGGAAACAACCACAAATAACGATGAGAATGTATCGACTCCACAAACCAAAACGGTCGATATATTAAAAACATTAGTCGGGCGAAGGGGGCGATTAAAAGGTACAATTACAAAGTTTGGTTCTTGGTTAGCAAAACTGGAATCAGGAACAGCGGATTTAACGGTCGCTCAAGTAAATCAATTAAAATTGCGCATGGAAACGGTTCATCAGACATTCCACGAGTTCAATACGGTACAAGACGAAATCGAATTCATCGATAACAGTGCGGATCAAAAAAACTACGCGTCAGAAGTGGAAAATGCTTACTACGATCTGGCAGCAGACGGTCAAACAATTTTGGACAAATACACAAAATCATTCAACGAAACAAATCGGTCGGAATTAAATAGCAGTCATCACGGTCAAGCGTCACCTTCACATGTAAAACTTCCAACAATGCAACTTCCTACTTTCGACGGATCGTTTGATCAGTGGATCAAATTCCGTGACATCTTTGAATCGGTCATTAACAGCAATGAAACGCTTAGTGACGTCCAACGGTTTCAATATTTGCGCAGTAGTCTTAAGGATGCGGCATTGGAAACAATCAAATCGCTACCATTAAGCGCATCCAATTACCCGGTAGCATGGGATCGGCTGTGCAAACGGTTTCACAACACACGCCTTATAGTAGAAAAGCATATTCAATCATTATTCGGATTACCACAAGTGCAAAAATATTCACATTCATCACTTCAAAATCACATAGATAAAGTCATAAATATTAGGACACCCCACTATAGACGACATATTAGTTTATTTGACAGTATCAAAATTAGACAATAGCACAAGGGAAAAATGGGAGGAAACAATTGTAAACATAGACTTCCCTACCTTTGCCAATTTAACAAAGTTTCTGCAAGAGCGGTGCAAAATATTAGAAACGCGAACAAACAAAGACACAGGCAATCAGATCGGAAGCTCATCAACCCAACAAAATTCAACGAAACGTCAAATTACTACAAATCACGGAAGTAAATCATTCACTACTATTGATCAAACATGTCCACATTGTCAAGACAAGCATCCATTGTTTACGTGTGAATCATTTGCAAAATTATCGGCAGACGAAAAATTCAACGAAGTGACAAAGTTGAAGCTCTGTATTAATTGTCTGAAACCCAACCACTTCGCAAAATTCTGTAAAGGCGGTAATTGCAAGACATGTAACGGTAAACATAACACCCTGTTACATAGAAATCACAACAGTCAAAGACCTCAAAATGTCAATGTACAAGCACATCAGCCAACGGTGCAGCGGCAGTTAGCGTAAATGGACCCAACCACAGCGGGGGTCAAAGTAGTCAGGTATTTTACAGCAGTTCCGGCGAAGTTCTATTGTCAACAGCTGTGATAGAAATAGTAAACAAAACCGGAAGGCCTGAAAATTGCCGAGTGCTGTTAGACAGCGCGGCTCAATCAAATTTCATAACAGAATCGCTAGCACGCAAGCTGCAACTCAAATTAGAAGACGTGAAAGTCCCAATAGTTGGAATCGGTGGAAAATGCGCAGCGCAAGTGAAGAAACAAGTTACGGGAACGATCAAATCAAGGACAACGGCCTTCACTGCAACGCTGGAATTTCTTGTAATGCCTGTCATAATCGAGAGATTACCATCAGCATGCCTTCCGACAGATCTCATCGCCGAACCACCTAACATTACGCTTGCGGATCCAAGGTTCAACGAAGCGGCACCCATTGATGCACTCTTAGGGGCTCGGCTCTTTTGGAAATTAATTTGTGTAGGACAAATAAATATACACCCGCATAAAGATTTACTCCTACAAAAGACACAATTAGGGTGGGTGATTTCGGGTATCTTAGAAACTTGTCCAGAGGCAACTAAGAAAACAACCAATGCTTATCATACGAATGTTGATTTCAATGCATTCATGGCGAAATTTTGGGAACTGGAAGAACTACCGTCGAAACCCACACTCATGACACCGGAAGAAATGTATTGCGAAGAACACTTCACAAGGCACGTAACACGGAATCAACAGGGCAGATTTGTAGTCTCCTTGCCATTCCTTGAGACACGTCAATCATTAGGCGACTCGGCACAAATAGCAAAACGCCGATTCTTCTCCATTGAAAGGAAGTTAATCCAAAATCCCGAATTAAGAGCACAATACCGACAATTCATGCAAGAGTATAAGGATCTTAACCACATGAGCGAATTAGCTGACGATCAAGACGAGGACGGTTACTTCCTACCCCATCATTGCGTAACCCGTCAGGCAAGCACTACAACAAAATTACGAGTTGTCTTTGATGGTTCAGCAAAAACCTCAAACGGAGTAGCTCTAAATGAAACATTAGCGGTAGGACCTACAATTCAAAGCGAATTGTTCTCAATAATACTAAGATTTCGGACATATTCGGTCGTATTGACTGCAGATATAGAGAAAATGTATCGACAGATATTAGTAGCTGAAGCAGATCGGAAATTTCAGAAGATTTACTGGCGAGATGATCACAATGCACCAATAAAGGCATTCAAGCTCAACACTGTAACGTACGGAACATCCTCGGCACCCTACTTAGCCACAAAGTGCTTAACGGAATTGGGAAAGCAAGCAAGAGAGCAATACCCTAGAGAAGCGGCAACAATTTGCGAGGACTTTTATGTAGACGACCTGATCACTGGTGCAAATTCCACGGAAGAAGCAAACCAACTTCATGTCAATATTGCACATATCTTACAACAAGGTGGTTTCCAACTTCGCAAGTGGAGAACTAACAACGAAGTCTTAAGGCAACTTATCAAAACCAACGAAGAGGAACCCACACACGTTATAGCCAACGACGATGCACAAAAAACTCTCGGATTATTATGGAATTCACAGGACGATCATCTTCAATATGCAATCGACATCAACCCAAAATGCAAAGCGACAAAAAGAAGCATCTTATCCACTACATCGCAGCTATTCGACCCACTAGCGCTTTTGGGTCCCGTGATTGTCTCAGCAAAGGTAATGATGCAAAAATTATGGCAATTGAAACTAGATTGGGACGAGTCGATTCCGATGGATCTCTACACTCAACTATTACGATGATCTCAAGTCAGTAGCTGAACTACGCATACATCGCAACGTAATTTCGCACTTAAACTACACTTCAATTGAGTTACATGGATTCTGCGACGCATCGGAAGTTGCGTACGGATGCTGCGTATACTTGCGAACGACAGTTGACAATTGCAATTACGAGACAAGATTATTATGTTCAAAGTCGAGAGTGGCACCACTCAAAGCAATATCATTACCACGACTCGAACTATGCAGTGCATTGTTATTAGCAGAATTACAAGATCGTGTCATTGGATCACTAAGAGTTGCATTCACCAAACGATATCTGTGGACTGACTCAACAGTAACACTATCATGGATAAGAAAAACGCCAAAAACGTGGAAAACATTCGTCGCAAATAGAGTCAGCCAAATTCAAGATTTAACCAAAGGAGCAACTTGGCAGCACGTCAGCACCAAACACAACCCAGCAGACATTTTATCTCGCGGATCAACTCCCAAAGATTTACTGAAACCACACATATGGTGGACGGGTCCACACTTTTTAAGGTCACATGAAACCACTTGGTCTGAACAAATTCCAACGCCGAATTGCGAGCTTGAAATGAAAAGTCCAACGACAATTGCATTAACAACCACTGAACAAGTCCAAATGTTCCAAAATTATTCATCAATTGTAAAACTGAAACGCATTATAGCGTACTGTTTGCGGTTTATTCACAATTGCAAACCTCAACAGCAAGGGTACAAGTCTGGACCTCTTCAGCTGGAAGAAGTTCAAGATGCTACAGTACGAATACTAAGAGCATGTCAGCAGGAAGCATTCCCTGCTGAACTACAATCAGTAGCTAAGCACGGTCAGGTGGGCACGAAAAGCAATTTAAAGACGTTAAACCCATTCCTGCACACTGACGGACTGTTACGGGTCGGTGGACGGCTGACAAATTCGCACTTACCATTTGAACAGCAACACCCAATAATATTGCCCAGCAGTCATCAAATTACCACAATGATAATATATTACGAACATCTCAAGCACCTCCATGGTGGAATTCAATTCATCTTAGCCATCATACGAACACAATACTGGCCACTTGGGGGACGCAACACAATAAAACGAGTCCTAAGAAGTTGCGTGCGAGGTTGCAGACTCAAACCCAAACTATTAGAACATGTGATGGGAAACTTGCCAACCAGCAGGCTACAGGCAGTTCGACCATTCACCAATACCGGCATAGATTACTGCGGTCCGTTCAAAGTATGTCAACAACGCAGGCGTAATGCTGCATTGCACAAAGGGTACGTTGCGGTATTCGTTTGTTTTTCAACAAAGGCTACACATTTAGAACTAGTCTCAAACCTCACCACAGAAGCATTCATAAATGCGCTCAAACGCTTTGTATCACGTCGAGAGTACATTGCCAATATTTACTCAGACAATGCTACCAATTTCGTCGGCGCGAAAAACGAAATGGAGCAAATTTCAAATTTACTGACGTCGGCAGATTACAAAGACAAATTCTCGCGGGTATTATTGGAATGCAACACCAAGTGGCATTTCATACCACCGCGATCGCCTCATTTTGGAGGTTTATGGGAGGCAGCCGTAAAGGCGGCAAAATACCACATAAAACGAGTAGTCGGGGATAATGTGCTAACATATGAGGAAATGCACACATTAATAGTTCAAGTCGAGGCATGTTTAAACTCTCGCCCATTAACTTGTATCTCAAACGATCCAAATGACCTATCCGCCCTCACTCCATCCCATTTCCTTATTGGAGATTCGCTCAAGGCTCTCCCGCAGCCAGATGTCACTCAAGAAAACGTTAATTCACTCACGCATTGGAAGAAAATCCAACACATGTATCAAGGCTTTTGGAATCGTTGGTCGAAAGAATACTTATCCCAATTGCAGCAACGAGCAAAATGGTCAAAGCATTACAACCAAGCTGAATTAAAGGTAGGTCAGCTGGTGTCGATTAAGGAGAACAACTTACCTCCACTACTTTGGAAGCTCGGTAGAATAGTCCAAGTCCATCCCGGTGCAGATGCAACCATCAGAGTGGTATCCATTCGAACCGCCAGAGGTCTCCAAAAGGTAGCAGTAAGGAACATCAGCATCATTCCAGTTCAAATGGACGACAGTGGTTCGGTCAGTGAAGTGAAAGTGTTAAACCAATGTTAGTGTAAAGTGTAAGGACAATATAGTTTAGTTAATCATTCGTTGATATAAGTTCATTTAGTTAGATTCATTGAAAGTGGATCCTTTCAAGGGTGGCGGCATGTTGAGTTATTGTAATTTTATATTCATATTTTGTACTAGGAATTAAGTATTTAGGGATGAATCACTTGTTAGTCACGTAAAGAGTAGATGTAACGTCATGTCATCTTAGCACCTTCCGCGAACTCTGTCAGACAATCTCAATAGTTTCAGGAAAGGCCCTTCTGAGAAGGTTTTCAGTAGGGATTACAATTTACTCAGTTCCTCAGAATTCAATAATCCTGATGGAGTTATTCAATAGAACCCATTAACTTTTAAGTCATTTTCTTTGTAGCACAGTTCGTGGTATTATTTATTTAGGGCACATCAGCCACTTCAATTGTGAACAGAGTCTTTTTAACCAAGTTTTTGTCCTATTAACGAGCAGTCGTGTTTCAACTCTAATGTGAGATACATCAATAAAGGTTAACCTAGGTAGAAATATGCGGGAAAGTCAACATAAACTTCTTTGCTTATAACAAAGTAGGTAAAAAAAGTTGAGCTATACAAAGAATAAAATTTTTCCATTTTATTATTTCTACCTCTTACAGACTAAATTAAATTTCAGAATAAGTGGATCAGAGCTATTCTTATTATTATTTTAAGGTTCCGTGTATAGTTCTACATTTTTTTACTCAGAATTTCACTTTTCAAAATATACACGCCGTTCCATTAAAAAAATGTTAGTTCATTGATATCTTGATAACCCGATGTGCAATTGTTTTCTTTTATTTGTGAAAAAATGCTTCATATTTGCTATTTACATTACGTCGACCACGTTGTATAGGACTAAATAATGTTCTGATTGAACCCCATCTGAAATTTCTAATGCATTTAAAAGGATACATGGGAAAATGTATCTTCCTGTATATAGCAACATCGGACATGGAAACCAAAACAATGAGCTCTTTATTATCTTTACTCACGGCTCACGGCTTTACAGCTGTGGCTTTATGTACATGGTGTATGAATCAAATGGCCCAGATAGGGCATGGATATTTGCTTCTCTATGTAGTGGATTGGAAAAAATAGCTTAAATCGCTATAACATAAAAAGAATTAGTCTGAGCGAAGAAGAAAATCTGATCTATTTAGGGATTATTCCGAAAGGAACTCATGATGCTGTACCTCGTGCTGTACTTATACTAAACTTAGCCTCAAATGTTTAATCAAATTAATGATATGCACGGTTCATTTGGATCCAAAATGTCACACAAACAAATTCGACAAAATTAAACGTGGTTTAATTAAAATAATGACTTAAGTGTTCGAAGTAGTCACTCTGTTGTTGTTTTAGTATGTCATTGTTTCGAGAGATACCTACTCAGTATCACGTTGAAAGAAACCTTGCAATTTGTTATCGTGAAGTGGATGGAACACTTGTCACACAGTTTTCGATATTGCTAACCAAGGTCTAACTTCAGAAAATGTAACTGAGCTCTCTGATAAAAATGAGGGTTCTCGACACTCTCGAGTTCGATAGGTGTAAAAACTAATGTAGCGCGTGAAGTGAAAGTAACCACGCCTTATCGGAGCAATATCTTTTATCCAATAAGTTGTGGTGTAGGTTTTCTTAAACCGATTGCAATAATTTACACGCTGAACTACACATTGAATGTGACGTCTTAGATGACAGTTTTTTTTATCAAAATTATATAATACAGAAGCTTCTGTATTTTGTTATTTAAATATATGTATGCGCCGGCTAACTGTCAGTGATCCTTTTCTAGTCTCTAAAGGAAAGAGTGAAAGGATAAATAATAAGTCAATGGTCTTTACTAAATTATGAAACGGTTCTTATTTTCTCTTTGCTGCAATAGAATAACATTTTATTAATTGGGGGTTTGAGGCGGAACAATCCGGAAGAGTAAAAGGTTAAACAACATACTTCGCATTCAACATTATATATGAACTCAATGTATAATGCATCATCGTCGAGTGTTAAAAGAAAATGAATTATATTTTCCTAACACCATGTACAATAAAAATAAATCGGACTGCAATACGTTAATATGTTAAGAATCTTCAAGTGTTAGTCTAAAACTTTACAAGCAAATGGAGTCCACAAAACCCCAACTTAATGCAAGTTCTAAGTAGGTAGTTAAATCGTCTTCACATAAGTAAACAGTTGCATGTCGTTTGAACAAAATGTTTAAACTACTTGGTACTTGTGGTGTCGTCAGAAAAATCGCGCACAATTCCTGCGTGACAAGATCTTACTGATGGTGGAGTCAAAACTTCAAACGCGAATTGCGGGTGAACGGGAAGTTGGAAGCGGGTACCGGCATAGGGAATGTGGTCGCCTTCGACAAGACCTTATTAATGGTGAAGAAAAAATGCGCCGAAGACCCTTCCTTCGTACTCGAGGACTTTGATAATTTTTTATATTATATTATACCTATTATTTTATGTGTCGGTTTCTCATAGTATACACAAGATATATAATTATTTTTTAATCATACCTTTTATACAAGGATCGATTTCAAAATAATAAAACTTAATAGAGTTGTGTAAAGCAAAATGAAAAAAAAATTATTAATTATTATTTCCTGCAAAAGCTTAAATATAAAATAGTTACCTATACAGGTATCGCTCGTAAAAAATGTTCGCGTTAATTATTAACACACATATAATTTACTACATCCAATAGTAATTTTTTCACACGTGTGTATACGCAATTACATACTAATTAATTGAAAAAAAATGAAGAGAATGAAGTGAAACGGATATTACCATTAATGAATCCTGTTCTGAATGAATTACACACACAAGTTTCGCTATACAAGTAAACATTTAGCAATTACAATGTTTACAAATGTATCCATATTGGTATTACTCCTATATACAGAGTTTCTCATGGTGTCCATGCGTTAGAAATGCTCTTGAATTGAATTATGAATTTGAGTTCTTTTAATTGAAACACACTGTTATGGATTCATTTTTGGAATTCTGAAAAAAATGTCATGGTGAGTTTCATCAGGTTTCCCTTACTTATTTGCGACCTGCTTTGAAATTAAACAAAATCTCGATGATGTCGGGCTGTCTGTTGTACTCTCATTTCTGGCTAAACGGCTTAACCGATTGGAACTTGTGATGGCCCCAACATACATTTTAAAATGCTGAAGGAACTTGGATGCCTAGTCACAGATTTAGATTTTCTAAGACCCCATTTTCAGCATCCTGTAGATAACAGCAAAATATTTGTTGTTTTGGATGTCTGTCATAATGTTGAAGTTGGTACGGAACAATTGGGAAAAACTGGGTAAAATTAAAGATCCTGATGGTCAGATTATAGATTGGAACTTTATTAAAGAATTAAACAGAATACAACAACAAGGTCTTGTTTTTGCCAATAAATTAAGAGACAAACATATACACTTCCGGAGAGCAATTCTGAAAGTAATTGAATTCTCTCTTAGATCTTATTATGTCGTTAATAATGATTATGCCTTATATTGTAGGTAAACTTTGCTGCTCAAAAACTAAGTTCTAGTGTCTGTGATGCCCTAGAATTTTTAAGCAACGACCTAAATTTACCCATGTTTCGAGAAGTTGCACCGACCATCAAGTTTATCAAAACGATTAACAATTTATTTGATCTATTAAACTCGAGAAACCCATTTGGAAATGGATATACAAAAACACCTTTGAAAACAGTGAACCAAAATTATTGGAGACCATTTATGGAAAGTGCGATTAAATATTTAAGCAGAACGCTGGATAATAAACTTCTTACTCAAACACCCAACAAAACCCATTTGTTGGTTTCATTATTTCAACAAGTTCCAGAATTCATGTCATTTATTTAAGGGTTGCGTAAGACTGATCACATATCCCACAGGCTCCTTGATTGTCTCTGGTTAAATATGAATAACAGGCTACTACTTTTTACCATAAGTTAATTTTAACCAAAGTACCTCTTTATCTATCTAATAAAATCACCTATCACTGCGATGTCCATAATTTCAAGGTAAAATAACCCCTCCTCCACACAGCACAACCTTTTTGAGAGATCGTTTTCTTTTAATGTATATATGATTAATAATATATAATTTATAATAGCTTTTGAAGTTTTTTAATTGTAAATGTAAAAATTTTTTGTTTAATGAACAATGTACATTTGGAAGGTAAACTAGCTTGTCACTACTAGATGGAATAACATATTCAGATATTTTTTACAATGCGTTTTTCAGAAGAACATTTGCGACTTTGATTTTGTTTGTAGATATATAATGAGGTCGGATTGAAAAGCAGACGTTGATCTGAATCTCACCTTATGGTTTAAAACTGTAGTAGTTCACATTATGCATTTATTTTCTTTTCTTCTCTTTACATTAATTTTTTTTAATCATTTTTTTACAATTCTCTTTAATTGCTTTTTTTAATGGCAATTGTCTCATTTGTTATGTGGCTACTGCAGTTATTAAATAAAGGCATATTATTATTTTGATGCTTAACAAAATGCGGTTTTGACACTGAATAAATTCCGACTACTTTCGGAGATATCCGGAAAAAACGAAACTTTGCAAAATCGTTTTTATTTTTTACCAAAGTTATTTGAAAAGATATATAGCCACTTTTTTCTTTCTATAAGATGCTCGTTTTAAATTTTAAGTCTGACGTTTCGTCTCCGGTTAACCATCATCAACTAGTAGCTTCTTGCGTTTTTACGAATTAATAGCGCCATTAATTTCTTATTAAAAAATTCGGTATGAGGCCAATATTTGTGCAAAACTTTCAATTATTTACTAATTTCGTCGAGGAAACGGTAAAACACATCGACTTATTAACAGAAACTAGAGTTTGTGGTTTTCCTGTCATATATCGTTTTTGGTTAAGTTTGTTAGAAAATTCTTCATTTATTGATTAATTTAGTCACGGAAACTGCAAAATGCATTTCCTCGATGCACAATAACTAACTAACCATGCTCTTTCCAAAAATTGGTGAAGTCGATTGTAATGGAATTTGGGGTACATAATATCAATTGCCGATTTATTGTTATAATGCTTGCATTTTTTACTGTGAGGAATTTTATGGCATCGAATTTTCTTTGCGAAAAGCCGTTATAAAACGCGTAACGTAGCGTAGGTAGCATACAGATTGGAATTATCCTGCTTTAGTTGGACGCACTCGGCACTAGCAGATAAACAAAGACATCATATCGCAACTGATGTAATTGAAGAAATACAGTTTATTCAGTGTTTACAAAGCAAATAACAAACCTGACAAATCCATATGAAGGAGTTTAATATTGCTGTGACTATGACTATAATAATGATTAAATATATTATAATTGGATACTAATTTCTACTGTGTAACTGATACAGCAGTAAAAATAACGTGAATACGGCAATAAGCACTGCCGTAGCATCCCCACTTTAAGGTTTAGCAAGAAACAAACAACCCTTATTCGCATGAACAAAGTTGAAGTGTATATAGAATTTCCTTTACAACCGTTAATGTAAAATCGTTTTTCATGAAACCTTAGAAGGAAATATGAACCGTCTTTTCTGGTGTTTCATCATCGGCCATTAGTTCATAATACACGTACTCCAACAGTCTGACGCTTTGGTTTGATCGTTTTCATATATCCTTTATGCGCGTCTTTTTTCTACCTGTAAAATCTCAATTATGTCACGTTCTTCCGGGATCAAAAATTATTATCATTTGAATCGAATTGCCCATGGAAATTATGAGATTTGTTTAGGTTAATGTATTTAAATCGATCCAACTCCCTCTTTTTAAATAAAAATTTTGAATGACGGTAGTATTCCTACATAATGTAGGTATATAATGTGTGCGTGTAGTGCTCTTTTTGATGTTTTTGAGAGAGATTGATCGTACTGCCGATGATTTCGTTCTTGATAATAATAAATGTATGCCAGATGGATGCGTTAAATCCTCAGATTAATGACTGTTTAATTTGGTAATACATTTATATTCAATGAAATATGCAGGTGTGATTTTTTGTTACACTTTTACCCTTTCAGATTATTGTTTAGGTGTGTTATACAGGGTGTCCATTATATATGGAATATAGTATATATCTCGGTAAATATCGAATGTATACAAAATTTTTTATATGATACATTTCACTTCCCATAATAAGGCAGCATTCAGTTGTTTTTATTTCAAAAAACAAAATAGTAACGAAAACAATTGAATTTTTTTAAATGGCAGTGCACCTTTTCATTTTGCTCATTTGATAGAGATTTTTTTTCTCTTTTCGATGATGTAACATGTTAGTACCATAATAAAAGAAAATTTTTCAAAAAAGTGTATTAAAATTACATCAATAACATTAATCTAGATATCCTAAAAGAAAATAAAACCAATGAACGTGTACGGTTCTTATTAAACCTTGAAGACAACATGAAATTAGCGATAAAATGGTTTTTTCATCGCGATAAGTGTTCAAAATATTTTTATTATTAACGCAAGGCAGTGAAATAACCTCACGGAAAGCTTGAAATAAATGTCTGTGTATTCTGGGAGAAATTGTTGCAGCAATTATTGCTAATTGCTTCTACTGGACGTGATTCCGGTAGCAATGGAACTCCAATTGATTACAGTGTCCTAATAGTAGATATTGCGATTTAATTTCCATGGTAAAGTTTTTTACCATCATTAGTAGTATGGTAAATTATAATGTGCCAAAGATCATACTACACAATGTGCGGTAAAAGTCAGGTGAGAAATTCTTTACATATTGCAAAGGTTACAATGCAAATAGTGTCTGAATGCTTTTTTAACTTTAACGAACAATTTGCGATATGTCACAGGGAAAAATGTATTTTTATGTGTATAGCGTGTGTAATTTAAATAAAAAATGTAGCAATATGGGCGACTGAAGCAGTTAGGAGCGTTTATATA
>NW_022171285.1:0-710 GCF_008802855.1 Photinus pyralis | reverse complement strand
TACGCTTCAGCTATTCGTGTAAGTGCGAAGACTTTACCACTGGTTTTTTTAATATAATATTCTATTGTTAAAATACGCGGAGTTTATCTTTTTAGAAATGATGGAAAACAGAGTTGTTAATTTTTCTCGAGGGCTGTTGCGCAGCCTGGAATTAATGTCTCCAATTGAAGGTGATTTAATTGTGCCTTCTCCATTTTGAGAGGATTATAAGAGGCTTTATTAGTTTTTCAGCATTTAAAGCGTGTAAAAATCGAAAACAATGTTAATGTAATCTTTCTTAGGAAGTGTACCAGGGGTGGGAAAATTCCAAATTTTACGAAATAATACGTGGCCACGTTCAACAATCCCCTTCAATGAAAAACTGAACACGAAAAGAGAATATCAGATTCCTCTTTACACAACAATGGCACATTTAGAATGTAGGTACATATTTGACTCAGTTAGAAGACTTTCGTTATTTAATATTGAACTGAAAAATGGACTTCTCTCAGCCGATGCTCTGCACGAATTTTATTTACAATGGAAAAATGTTGCTTTTACAATATTAAACAGATACAATTACTCGTAGATAAGATCGAATCGTTCAAGAACTCAAAATTGCATCAAAATCCTTAAAGGACCCGGTCTGTATTGAATATAATAGTATATTAAGATACAAGTGTATAATCAAGTTTTTAAAGCACGCGCAACGAGTTTAATGGCACGACGCG
>NW_022171284.1:0-1173 GCF_008802855.1 Photinus pyralis | reverse complement strand
CTATAGTTTTGCGCTGATTTGTGCGCTTATACTAAGGTTTTGTGCGCCTTTCGCTTTGGAGAAATTTAAAATTTTTAAATGGGGTGCCAACTTAACTCAGCCTATGTCATAATTTTGTGTCTATTTTATGCAACCATAATACATAACTTCTTGAAACAAATAAAGATTTCGCTGTCATATTAATTATTAATTTGATTATTGTTGCTTTGGATTCACAAAAATAAATCTCTTTAACTCCTTAACTTCTTTAACTGTTACCGGCACTATACCAATTGGAAATATCAAGTTTTTCTTTAGTTGAATACATCGCACACGAACCGAAATTAGCATAGGGAAGTCAAAGCGATAATATTCAAATTAATTAATATCTATGACAGGCAGATCTTCATTTGTTGTAGGTAGTTATTTTGGTTGCATAAAGTTAGGTCCTTCAGAAGCCTCTTTATCATTTAAAAATAGACATAGAAAATGCCTATAGGAAATCCCTATGTCTACTTCTTAACATAAATATCACTGTATATTCCAATTTCCAATTCTTGATCATTTAATAACTGAAACTTATCAAATTTAAACTTAAATATATTAATACCTGCTCTTCAGGCCGTCGCACACAATATCATTTTAATTGATCATTTAACTTTAATAATAAATGACCACGGATAACCCGTCGTTAGCACAACTTCTGGGTGAAGTGTAGCTATACACTGTGTTCCAGATAAGGATGTATATAATGGGGATTTTGGAAACAATATAATTGTATGAAAATGGTCAAATTGGAGACAAGAAATTTGCCGATTTCGTTTTTATTTTTTTCTGATGCTATTTGAACAGATTGCCACTTATTGATTTTTAGAAGACATCGTTGAGACGTTTCATTTCGGAGAAATCATTACCAACTTTATATTTTTATATGGCCCGTAAAAAAGTAGATACTATATTGAGTAGCATTTTTTTAATAGGGTGACCATATGTACGGAATTTTGCTGTATTGTACGGAATTTTGACAATCTGTACAGCGTCGAGCGATGTACAGCCAAACGTACAGCATATACCGTTCAATGAAAAATAAGGAGTATGCATATTGCTTATACCGTTCAATGAATAATAAGGAGTATGCATATTGCTCCGTTTATTAAAATTGCAACTCAGCCCTGCCATTCCGCGCTTCCGCAC
>NW_022171283.1:17399-21062 GCF_008802855.1 Photinus pyralis | reverse complement strand
TAATAATGTGTTTATTTCCACCAAATTAAAGAAATGGAAACCACAGGGGTTATCGGTTCAGTTGCTGCACAGGCAGGTTCTGATCTTCCACCGACTCCCTGAATACAATTAGAATTAACATAATCAAGTAATGCTTATAACTGAGTAATATAATAC
This sequence comes from Photinus pyralis, assembly GCF_008802855.1. Taxonomy (NCBI): domain Eukaryota; kingdom Metazoa; phylum Arthropoda; class Insecta; order Coleoptera; family Lampyridae; genus Photinus; species Photinus pyralis. The sequence goes on along the minus strand of NW_022171283.1, from coordinate 20,906 downwards.
AAAGGAAAATATGAAATAGTAATAAATGCACATAGGAGTAACTAAATGAGAGTGAGATGAAAAGAGATTGAGTAATATACTAAGAAAAGCGGACAAAGAGACGAGAGACAAGTTAAACAAGATAGACATGAATGACAATCTACAACGTACGTACAGAGTCATGGGCTAATATTTGACGCAATTTAATTTTGAAATACTGCGGAGAAAGGGGCTTAATCAAATCTGGAACAGAGGAATATACTTTAAAAATATTATAACTAAAAGATCTCTTGTACATTTCGGTGTGATGAGAGGGTGGAGTAATCCCACCTCTAAACCGTAAATTTAAGTTGTGAACATCGGTTCTAAAAGATATTTTGCGGTATAAATATGGAGGAGATTTGTTCCAGATAATTTTATGATACATACAGACACGCCGCAGTAAGCAGTCGCCTATCCCTCATGCTGAACCAGCGTAATTCTTTTAATTTGGAAGATACTCGATCAAACTTCCTAAGACCAAATACTAGTCTAATACAGGAGTTTTGTACTCGCTGTATTCTTGCAGACATATCCTGAGTGATGCACGGACCGTAGACTTGCGAACAGTAATTAAAGTGGCTTAGTACCAGCGCGTTACAGAGTTGAGCTTTTAAAGTTTGGGACAAGTAGTGCCTATGGGGAAAGATAAATTTTAAATTTGCATATGCTCTCTGAATGTAGCTAGTGAGTAATTTGTTGTATCTAAACGAATTGTCTATCATTATTCCTAAATTTTTTGCTTCCTCCTTTAGTGCAACAGCTTTGTCGCCAATTCTGAATTTTACCAAATGTTTCAAGTCGGTGACTTTCTGCTTGTTACCAAACAACATGACTGCCGATTTTAGAGGATTGAGAACCAGCGAGTGCTCCAATGAAGCCCTTTCAATAGCCTTAAGGTCACTTTGAATCAGATTTAACGCTTCGTGTAAATGTTCACTTTTAAAGGAGTGGTACAACTGCATGTCGTCTGCATACATGTGAACTAGACACGTCTTAGGAACTGATGTATAAAACAAAGTATATATAGTGAACAATAAGGGGCCAAGAATATACCCTTGCGGCACACCCCTAGATAGTTCCCTGTACCCAGATGACTTACCCATTAAAGTAACGCACTGTGACCTGCCCGTTAGGTAGCTATGAAGTAATGAGGTAGCATTAGGAGAAAGACCTGTAGCACGTAAGATGGAAATTGCAGTTTGGTGATTAATTGTATCGAATGCTCTACTGAAATCCAAGAGTAGCAATATGGACATCTTGTTCTCATCCTTAGCTTTCAGTAAATCATCCGTAACATTTAGTAGTGCAGTGGTGCAGCTATAACCAGGCCGAAACCCTGATTGATTGTCAGGGAGAATGTTATTCTGGGTCAAGTAACAACGTAGTTGGCCGTCCACTATCTTTTCGAAAACTTTTGACAGTACGGGCAGTAGACTGATTGGGCGTAAGTCGCTGAATTTATCTGCTTTAGCTCCTTTGATGATAGGAATTACTATTGCCTTCTTCCAAAGGGTTAGAAATGTGTTAGTAAGTAAGCAATAATTAATTATATGAGCCACATACGGCAAAATGTTAGGACAAAATAGTTTAATAATGTCAACGTTTAGTCCATCCCAACCAGCACTTTTCGTTTTAATACTATTGATAATCTTGGCAATCGTAGGTACCTACATCGATAACGGAAAATTCAAAATTGGCCACAATTTGAGATGAAGAAACACAATAGTCGTCAATATTAAACTGATCGCCAGCAACAATGGGAATACTATCAACAAAGTAATCATTTATCTCATCAGCCCGTTGAAGATGCGGAGGAATTAATTTCTTCTTATTGGCAACAACTTTTAATTTTTTAAGCTCTCTCCACAAGACTTTAGGGTCATTTCCTCTAAGTTTAAATTCAACAAACGCTTTTTTTTCCAACTTTACAGTTTTGTTGGTGAGATTACGAAGCGCTTTATAGTATTCCCACTGCTGTGGAGATTTGGTTTGCTTGAATTTACAGTAAGCTTTGTCCCTTAGACGCATTAAGTATTTCGTGTTATCAGATAACCACGGAGCCTGGGGTTTGGTTTTTCCTGAAACTATTTTTAAGGGTGCGTGTTTGTTTATTATATTTAGTATATGATTATTAAGATAATTTATTTTTGAGTCTACGTCCCTCAAGTAGAATATCCTTTGCCATGCCACTCTTTGAATGTCTGCAAAAAACAGCTCCATATTAACATTTTTAAAATTACGTACCGTTTTGTAGAAATTATATGGTTCAGTTTTATCGTGTTCGATTTCACAGAAGATGGTTTCATGATCAGCGAATAATGTGCCACCAATGCCAGATTCTCGTATACGATTAATGTCGGATACCAATATGTGGTCTAAGAGTGCCGTGTCAGATCGAGTTGCTTCATTAATAATTTGAACCAAACCTACACATTCTAACATGTTCAAATAATAACGTGTTTTATGCGACGCTGTATCTAAAATATTAATATTTAGGTCCCCTAAACAAATGAAGAAGTCAACCTTGAGTAAAAACTCAGAACAAGTCTCCTCAAATTCATCACAGAATATCTTACCGTTCACTTCAGGCGATTTATATACCACCCCAACAACCAGAGACAATTTAGTCATAATAATATTCAACCACACCTGCTGAGATGTGTTACTGCTGGTTTTTAATACACTGTAATTAAATGAATTTTTAATATAGATACAGACCCCTCCTCCTCTCTTCTCCTGAGCTCGATCATTTCTAACCAAATTGTAGCCAGGAGTACAAAGATAGTCATCGCTTATTTTCGCATTCAACCAAGTCTCACTGACCGCTAAGACATCATAATCATCATTTTCCAAGAAGCTTTGAACAATGTGCAATTTAGGAATTAGAGACCTAACATTGATGTGCGCAAAACGCATTAACTAAAATAGAATCAAGTATAGGATGTAATAAAAATGTAAAGAAAGGAAAAAATAAACAATCACAAAGAAGTATACAATAAGGATAGAAATCAAATGTTTACATTTACAAACTTAGGTTACGCTTTAGTGTACATAAACATTGCTGCATGCGTCCGATAACCATATCTTCACTTATTTCTGACAAGGTTGTTGAGGTGTTGGCGAGTTGTGCATCTCTTGATACCAGTATCAGTTTTGACACAAATTTTTCCATCGCTAGTCCAAACCCTTTTGCTGCCGAATATATTTACTGCTTCTTTCAATAACAACATCCGATGACGAGTGAGATCTTCTCGGATAACTATAGACGTACCTTTTAACTTCTTTTTGTTGTAAAAGATTTGGTTCTTGATGTCACGACGTACAAATTTTACAATAATCGGTTTTTGAGTTTTCCCGTCGGACGGTAAACGATGACAAATGTCAATATCAGATATAGATATAACACAATTTAATTTCTCTTGACACATGTTACGTACCACCTCGGACACCTTTTCGTTAGGCTCTTCAGGTACACACACCGAAAAT
>NW_022171283.1:0-15000 GCF_008802855.1 Photinus pyralis | reverse complement strand
TTCAAAACGAAAGCGCAGTAGAAAAATTTATGCTGTTTCTTAAATTACAGATTTAAACTATATCAGACTCTTCATACAACTTCAAAAAAAAACCAGCGTGATTATATTAAGAAATGGAAATACTTAAAGAATCTCGTAGTTGAAATGAAAGTCCAAAATAACTATTATTTGGAAACATTTTTTCCCCCCCCATGAAGTTATATGCTTTACCAAGATGTGCACTACTACAACATTCTGTAAATGGCAATCGTCTAGTAGCCTGTTTTAAAAATATTTTAATGTTATATTAAACCAAGATTTACAGAATTATCCCTACGCACCAAAATTAATTAAGAAAAAGTGTTGTTCCCGAGAAATTTTGGTGAAGTATGTAGTCATTTTGATAAAAAAGAAGGTTATACACTGCCTTCTTTTGAGGCTCGAAGAAAAATTGTCTTCAAGCATCGACCCGGATAAAAAATTTTCTTATAGAATGTGGCCTGTAGAATCCATAATTTCAAACAGTTCCAAGATTGGGCTACTAGTTCAAAAGTTACAGCCCTTTGAATTTTCTTTCGAAATTGGTTTCTAGTCTATAACCTTTAATTGAGAAGTCTGATCGAAAAAGTACGAATTGTTTTGGATTCTACGCACCAAAATTAATAAGAAAAAGTGTTTTCCCGAGAAATTTTGGTGAAGTCGATTTTTGGTAAAAAAAAGGAAGGTTATACAATGCCTTTTTTTGAGGCTCGAAAAAAAATTGTCTCAGATAGACCCGGAAAAAAAATTTTCTTATAGAATGTGGCCTGTAGAATCCATAATTTCAAACAGTTCCAAGATTGGGCTACTAGATCAAAAGTTACAGCCCTTTGAATTTTCTTTCAAAATTGGTTTCTAGTCCATAACTTTTGATTGAGAAGTATAATCGAAAAAGTACGAATTGTTTTGGATTCTACGCACCAAAATTAATAAGAAAAAGTGTTTTCCCGAAAAATTTTGGGGCTCGATCGGGAAGGTAGATCATTCTAAGAAGGAAAAGCGCTTTCGGCAGTCTAATTAAATGTGCGAGGGAAATTCACGGAGTATACTCCCCAGACCTCCATATGCTATACTCTCTTCCAAAATTGTTAAGTTCGCAGCACCGTTCCGAATTTGGAAGACAAGGAATACCTCAAGAAATTTCCATAGCTCTCCCTAAAAAATGATCACAAAATCTAAAGGTGTAACAATTTGAGGGAGAGTGTAAGGCTGAAAGGTCTGGGAATATAGAATGTCTCCCAAATAAGTAAATTTCAGAAACTTCCCTCGCCAATTGTGGGCTGAATGGGTCTAGCACCGGTGGGTGGAATACGTTTCAGGAAGGCAAAGCACTTTTGGACCTCTAATAACAATTTGTAATGGAAATCCAACAAAATTTCCTTTCCTGCGCCGAACCTACCTGGGAGTATTCAATATCCCCTCAGAGCCCCCGATGCTGCACTCTCCTCTTCTCTAAAATGGTTTTGTGAATTTGGGAGACATGGGCACAGAAATTCCTATATCCCCGCGTAAATACGTCCTCAAAGAAAAAATTGTCCGTGGATCTCCCTCCCCCAGAACGTTTAGAAAAATAATAAAAAATGGATGGCCCACTTTGAAAAATGAGCATAAAAGTGCTGACGGATTAGCAATTTGGGGGAGAGTGTAAGACCGGAGGGTCTGAGGGATATGGAATGCCCCCCAGGTGAGCATTCCGTGAATTTCCTTCGCAAATTTTTTCGAAAGGTTTTTTCCTGGAAGGGGGGTATTCCACACCCCCAAACTCCCAGCTCTATACTCTTCCCCAAAAATTGCAAAGCCTTCAGCACTCTTTAGAATGTGGGAAATATGGAATAGTGTTATGAGAGACCATTCCCCTAAGGGGAAGCGAGAAATTACTCCCATTGGATGCGGACTGGTTCAGTTTGCACAACGTAATCGACTAGCGATCCCAGTTCCCTCATGGCTGCTGCTACAGGCCCACTGGATCGTAACTAGCCTCCACTGTTGTTTACACGGACAATTTACTAGAGTTATTGCAACTGGAAACGAGTCATTAGTGTTATTTGGGTACAACTGCGAATTCGGCATGAGGTTCGTTTAGCATGGGGGATTTGATTTATTGCTCCGATCCTTGTTTGATTCGTAGGGCGGCAAATAAGCAGACAAATCACCAATTAAGGATGTCCGGTTTTGTTAATAAAAACCCATTTAGTAGGCGTGCATTAGTTATTAAGTGACGGGGATTTAGTTTTGGAGAAATCGTTCGTTAGCACCAGAGTGCTGATCATAGAAGAAGATTTTGATTTATTCGCGGTTGAGTCACGGTTGCTATCAGTGCGTCATTTTAAGACAAAAGTAAAAGTAAAAAATCGCGTTTGGTCATTAGAACGACCAGCTAGTTTTCCAAGATAAAGCTTGATTATTCCGCGCCTGAACTGTCGAAGAGTTTAACCGTAAATTTGAACGTAAAATATAAATTCGGGTCGGGAACTACCAAGGTATAACCACGAAGTTTTCCTCAATACAAAAATTCGTGCCGAATTTGTCCAGGACATTTTCTGACGGTATAGGGACTCTGCAACTGGGAGTTAGGTGTCAGAAATTCGCTTTCGGGACTCTCAATAACAATTCGCGTGGGAAATTCACGGAATATTTTTTTCCTGGGATGTATATACCCAATACCCTCCAGACATACCGGTGCCATACTCTCTCCCAGATTGTTAAGCCATCAGAACATTTGTGATCATTTTCAGGGAGGGCTTTGGAACTTTCTTTGCCTGTAAGGTATCCCATGTCTCCCGAATTCTCCAAGAAAAATCTTTCGGAACTTTCTTCGCCTGAGAGGTATTCCATGTCTCCCACATTCTCAAGAGTGTTGAAGGCTTAACAATTTTGGAGGAGCGTATAGTGTGGAATATTCCCCAGACAGGTGTATACATTTCAGGAAAGAGAAGCTTTCTGAACTGTTAATAACAATTCGGGAAGGAGACCCCCAGGTAAATTTATCCCAGGAAAAAAGTATTCCGTGAATCATATCTGTGTGTATAATGTGTGGCGAGGGGGGTGGGGGTGGGGGCTTTCTTGAAACCTTGAAAAATAATCACCACGAAAGTGTTCAACAATTTGGGAGAGAGTATAGCATCGAGGGATCTAGGCGGTTTAGAATACCCCCCCCCCCAGGTAAATACGTTCTAGGAAAAAAAATTTCCGTGCATCTCTCTCCCGAATTTATTAAGACTTCCGAAAGCTCTTCTTTCCTAGAATGTATAACTGTCACTACTCTCCCAAATTCCCTGTTGTTCTGTTCTCCCTCCCGAACGGTTAGAAAAACATGTCCCTCGAAAAATTATCCCAGAGGTGCTGAAAGACTTGGTGTTTTGGAGAGAGTATAAGACCGGAGGCCCGGGGGATAATGGCAGGCCTCCCAGATAAATAAATTTCAGGAAATATATGTTCCGTGAAGTTCCCTCGCAAATTGTTGTTGGAGTTCCGAAAGTGCTTCTTTCCTGAATGAATGTAACACATAGAGTGAAGGGGGGTGGGGGAGATTCCTGCCTTGAAAATACATTCCAGGAAGGAAAAACGCTTTCGAAACTCTAATAACATTTGTGAGGGAAATTCAAGGAATATCCCTTTCCTGGGAATTATACACCTGGAGAAAGGATCATAAGAGTTCTGAAGGTTTGAGAAAGAGTATAGCACCGAGGTGTCTGGGGGGTATTGGGTAAATACATCCCAGGAAGAAATATTCCGTCAATTTCCCTCGCGGATTGTTATTGTTAGTTCCGAAAGCGAACTTCTAACTCCCAGTTACGGACTCCTCATACCGCCAATTAGTGTTTTTTCGACTACGGACACATCTGCTTATTTCAGATACCTGAAACAACCACCAAATATGTGCACTAACTCAGTAAAAAAAACAGGGCGTTTAATTAATCTGTCCTTGACTGAGCACAACTCCAATTTATGCGACGAGAATCTACGTATTTTACAGTCAAATTTTGTATGTCGCCTTCGTATACGATAATTCACTTTTTGGCGACACCGTCCCTTAATCCTTTTCTTGTTCCGGTTTAAAATCGCCCGGAGCTTGCGTACATATTGAAAATTTGCGCACAGACAGCAACCGTGACCTAACCGCGAATAAATCAAAATCTTCACTATGAGCGAATCGCTTATCTCGCTCATGGATCACGGCGTGAGCTGCCCGGCGGCTTCATCTGAATTTGTCATAAATTATAAAACCACTCGGTGCAAAACCTAACAGCTCTGGTCGTGGCTTAACGCGCATTGTCCCACGGCCTTCACCAACGACTAAATTTCCACCACTTTAGTTTTTAAAACTATGTCCATCGATCATTTGAATGTTTTCCTCCTTCTCTACCAATGAAACGACGAGTAGAAACCCAAATTGACAGCTCTTACTACGCAAACCCAGTAACACCCTTGCTACATCACGAGCAAATTTGGCATCAGAAGGCTCGCGATTCTTGTTAATTTCGTCCCATCCCACGACTTTCCGGCGCCATACGCTTTCATACGCATTTAACTCAACAGGACTGTACCATTCACCTTGAAAACGCAACAAATTTTTGAACAATCCTACCCTGTAATGATGCCACTCTAGATCATCTAATTTAAAAAACCATCGTAGCCCCACAAAAAATTAACGCCAGATCCTTAACTAGAAATAACCACCCTTCAAAGCGTTTCAACTAACTTAAACAAATTAAATTCTTGACCACGCCCATTTATTTATTTATTATCCCTCTCTATTGTTCTGGGCCCTCAACAGGCTTGCGCCCAATTACAGAGTGACCCGCATAATGCTTTCCATGTGTCTTTTTTACTATAGACGACCGTGTCTGAATGAACAAGGAGAAATGCATGTTTTCCAGTGGGCGGATACCTGTGACTGTTCTTGTACTAAACGACATATAATAGAGATGCCACTTCAAGGGTAGAAGCATGCTGCTCTGATTCTCAAAAATGGACACGGTTTGAAGAGGAAACCTAAAACTCACCACATCGCCTACGGACCCAGGATATTCACCATTCCTGGTGGCCTTGACTGTCATGGCGTCCTTTGAGTGTTTAATTTGAACCAATTTTGTCATAGCTGATATACATTAACCATTTATACAGGTTGAAAGTGTTTTGTTTACGAACTGCGTCTGGGCTAAACTAACGAACCGAAAATAATGCGGCAGCAGATGTAGTGCCATCTGTCGACGAATTTGAAATACGGAAACGAGCCCTTTATTAAATCCGGATGCATTAAGCAATTAAACTCCGCAGGATATCACCCTCAAATGTTATGAGAATCGGTGTGTTCACACGTACAATTAAGCAATTTATGTATCCTAAGACCTCTGTGTAACCTTATTGTCAAATATGCGAGTAGGAATTTTCTCAACTGCACATCATCGCATTCTCGGTCGAGTTTGAAGTAATGACATTTTTCAACCTCTAAAGGGCTAAAGTTAAAGTGTAACATCCTCTTGGTTCAGTAACGAAATGGAAAGTGTTATTGAAGAAACTGCACCTAGCATTTCACTCCCGTAAGGATTTGTAACATCAAAGTTTGCACATTCTACATTAGCCTTTAACTGTCGATCAAAAAAACTCGTTCGAGCAAATTGTAAGTTTAGCGGTTATAAAAACGCTTTCAGTTGCGGGGGAAAGTTGAGAGAGTCTTAAAAATAATACCCGTCAACTTCACGTTCCGTGTACATCTCCGATATATACATAATATTGATTTTTTTAAAAGCATCCCGTGCTTTTTACGTGCGATACACTGTGACAACCATATTCATCTTTAATAAGTCGCCCTAAGAAGCATTTTTTATTAAAAATACGTCTTCCCTTTTATTTTCAGAACGAAAGACGGGAGCAGCACTTTACGCCCGGACGATTTACGCCCATAAAATTACCTGAGGGGCCTCCGCTGGAAGGGGTCGCGCAATTATTAGATTTTCCCCGACATAAGCTTAGATTACTAGAGAAATTGGGGGAAGGCGATTTTGGAATGGTAAGTTCGGAATGAAAGGAAAAAGTAAATGTTGCAAATTGTTTAGACGTAAAGCGAAGAAACAATATCGCTTTACTTTTTAAAGGAAAGTAAACGACGAACAAAGCAGCGTGGAGGTCGTATCGGTTTCCGCGAGACGCACCCGAGGGTACAATAAACATTGATGCCTTCTTTTTCTTCGGTTTGTCAATATTAAATAAGCGGAGTTTTATACGGTCCTTTAAAAAGTATCCGTCAACCTTTCTTTTGCAATTTACCTACCGTATTTAAGTATTAATTCCTTCGATTTCGAACGGGATCGATATAACTGTCGTCTCTTGTCACAGGTACATCTATGCGAAGCGGAAGGCCTTCCCGACTTTAACGGAGGTTCTTCCTTCCATAAAAAGCAGCTTGTCATTGTCAAAAGTCTCTGGAGGGGTTGCGGTGACACAAAAAGGTTGGTATGTTTACATGTGCGTATATTTATGTTATTCAGCCAGAACTGACGTGTGTCTAATATTCAATTTGGAACATTTTTGGAAACGTGCGACTTTGTTTAGATGGTCTTAAATTCATTTTCAGCCATGCTAGACTGAACTAACTGATTTTAAAGTGGACGTAGGACGTAATGGTAGAAAATTGATGGCGATACTAGAAAACGGTGAGAGAAAAAGAAGGAGCGGGATAGGACACCTTAAGGTGTCAGTGTCAGTACGGAAAAGAGGAACGTGAAGTCCCTGAAAGAGAAACTCCCAAGTGAAATCGGGGTAGAGGCCCAATGCAGAGTTAGGGAGGAGAGCAGGCTAGTGTCCAGAATTTTCCAGAAATGTCTAAAGTCTAGAGACTTTCGCCAAGAATTTGGATTCTGCTAAGCTTCCCTCACGTTTGTTCTACGATTATTGCAAAAGATGACGGTATTTTCACGCACAAACTCTTTAGGATCTCTCCTAGAAGTCACAACAACTTCCCACCCTTTTGAAAATATTCCTCCACAACTTCCTCATGGTACCATGGTCGAAAATTTTACCAATTGCCATTTCAACGTTACCTACAACAGTTTTTCACGGTCCAAGAAGTTTCCAAAAGCTATGCAAGACTTTCCGAAAACTTACCCAGATCATTCCATTATTCTCCCAAGATTCTCAATGGAACTTTCAAAGACCGAAGTGTATAACAACCTCTTCAAGTTCCGGGACGAATTCATTGGAACCCGAATATCTATCCCCTCGCGTAGTTGAAAATGGGATGAAAATCCCTCGTCAATACGATAGCCGGCACCAGTACAAGGACCAATTCAAGTACAACAGATGCTTGCATAGTCCTATTAAGATCGTCCCGCGAGATCCTCAAAAGATCGGTTTTTATTCTTCAAAAATGTTTTACCTTTTGAAAGGTTTTCAGGATTCTCGCAGAAATTCCATGAACCCCACTTCGATTGTTTCCAGCCAACATCAAACGTACTTTTTTCCAAAGCAGAATCCATCCTTAGGTTTCCAAAGCCTTGTCACTCTCGAAGGCCCTTAAAGGTACTCTATCGATCTTCCCTAAAATTTTTCCAACATTTCCTCAAAACTTTCTCAGTATTTTTCCAGTGGTCTTTCAAGATCCACAGAATCCGTTCAGTAATAAGTGGATTTCTTTGGCTTACTCCAAGGATCTGCACAGCGTCCCGCACGATCACCTTCACATTGCACTCCGTTTCCAAAAGCCTTCCAGGAACCAGCCTGAAATAACTTCAGAATGGTATGTTCACCTAGTATCCTTGGATCTCAGAACAACCAAGATTTCTCCTAAGTGTTACAGTAACCCTTACATGATCCAGTGAAGGTAGCACCAAGATGTTCCCAATATTTTCCAAAGTTCTTGCACAACATTTTCAAAATCCTCACAAGGCTTTTCCAAGGTTCTTTCCAGATTTTTTTGAATTCCATACAATTATACTGTTGTTCAACGATGCTGCTTCTTTAAGAAACTCCTAAGACTTTATCCCTCACGGCTCCCTGGCAGTTTTTGAAGGACGTTGCCAATAAATTCCTCCAAAGTATCATCGAGGTCTTTCAGAATTATCAGACCCTCTTGTGTGACTTTTGCATGCTTAGACTATGATCCTTCCCAGGTACCCTGGTTTCCACTTTCCCCCAATATTCTAAAAATTGTTCTTCCGAAGCTCTTCCTGAACTTATCCTTCCAACATTCCATTTGCCTATCAATTTGTAGATTCTCCCAAGTATCTTTTAGTCAACTTTTTCGAATGTCTTCACCAGGGGTGGAAGAGTGCATAGAAATTTGTTTAATTGTAAGTAGAGAGTGATAGGGAACTTATCCTAGTTTTACAGGATCTTCATACGATTGTTATAAGTCTGATTTATAGATTATCCTTAATTATCCTAGAGTGACTTTTAGGGAAATACTTCTACCTTCTCGCCTTCTCACTTTTTTTCTTAAATCCATTATTTGTGCGTTTGCCCCATTCTTTCGTTGGTGTCCTAAATATTTAAATCCTCTCTTACTGCCTCTACCCTTTCATCTACCCTCTTTTTCCTTTCTCCCTCCCCTCCTTCCAAACTCCCATCATCTTCGATTTTTCGAGATCTAATTCTCTCAGTGTCTCCACCAATACCTCTCCATTCTTTCCATCATTTCCCTCATACGTTTTTCCTCCTTTGTCATTTTTACTATACCGTCCAGCGTATGCCATGCACCTTACCTTCTATCTACCCACTACGATTCTTCTTCTTGCTTCTTCATTTCTTTCCGGATCTGTTGTACTTTTATTCTGTTCTCTCAAATTTTTCTCCTCTATCTCTCTGTTTCTTTCTTTTTCTATCATAGTTCTGTACCTGTTTCTTTTGTACACTCCCTGTCACACCATTCCTTTCTTTTATCTCTCCATGTTCTTGCGTTTTTACTACTCTGCTGCATATTTTTCCATTCCTCCTCCTTTTTCTTGTGTTTGTTTCTGTAGTCTCTTTCTATAAGTCCACAATATCCTTCGACTACCAAAATCGAGATCTCTCGAAAAAGTCTCTTCCAGATTAATCCATACCTTTCCTAATCAATTAACACCCCAAAATGGCCCTTTTTTAATGAAATCCCCAAGACTCGCTAAAGGTTTTGTTGAGCGGCCAATCCTAACCAAGATGGTACTGCCCTCAAAACATCTTGTCCCTAAAGATTTTCCAAACGTGATATCAAAGTCTTTTATAAAGGAAGTTTTTTGGATCCTTCTCTACGACCTTTTATGATTTTTCAACGAGGATATCCCAAAACTCCGCTAAATATTTCCTTTAATTTTTATTTTTCTTTATTTTCTTATAACTTGAACGCGATTTTTTTGACCTAGACACTTCGACTGCCAAAAACGAAATCTCTGGAAAAAGACTCCTCCAGATTAATCCCTACCTATCTTTCCTAATCAATTAACACTCCAACATTGCGCTCTTTTTAATGAAATCCCTAAGACGCACTAAAAGTTTTGTTGAGCGGCAAATCTTAACCAAGGTGGTTGTAAAATAATTAATATAAAAAGTATTAATCAATTTCGCACAGGAACCAGTAAAGGTACTGCTCTCAAAACATCTTTTTCCTAACGACTTTCCAATCGTGATATCAAAATATTTTCTAAGGAAGTTTTTTGGTCCCTTCTCCACGACCTTTTATAATTTTTCCAAGATCCCCCACGAGGGTATTCCAAAACTCCGCTAAATATTTCTTTTAATTTTCATTTTTCTTTGTTTTCTTGTAGCTTGAACGCGAATTTTTCTGACCTAGACCCTTCGACTGCCAAAAAGTAAATCTCTCGAAGAAGTCTGCTGCAGATTAATCCTTACCAATCTTTCCTAATCAATTAACACCACAAAATCGAGTTTTTTTTAATGAAATCCCCAAGACTCACTAAAGGTTTTGTTGAGCGGCAAATCCTAACCAAGGTGGTTCTAAAATAATTGTTATAAAAAGTATTAATCAATTTCGCACAAGATCCAGTAAAGGTACTGCTCTCAAACCATCTTGTCCCAAAAGATTTTCCAAATTTGATATCAAAATCTTTTCTAAGGAAGTTTTTTGGTCCCTTCTCTACGACCTTTTATAATTTTTCCAAGATCCTCCACGAGGGTATTCCAAATCTCCGCTAAATAAGTCTTTTAACTTTAATTTTTCTTTGTTTTCTTGTTACTTGAACTCGAATTTTTCTAATTTAGACTCTTCGACTGCCAAAAACGAAATCTCTCCAAAAAATCTCTTCCAGATTAATCCCTACCTACCTTTGTAATCAGTTAACACCCCATAATGGCGCTTTTTTTAATGAAATCCACAAGACACACTAGAGGTTTAGTTGAGCGGCAAATCCTAACCAAGATGGTTGTAAATTAATTAATATAAAAAGTGGTAATCAATTTCGCACAAGATCCAGTAACGGTGCTGCCCTCAAAACATCTTGTCCCTAAAGATTTTCCGAACGTGATATCAAAATCTTTTCTAATGAAGCTTTTTGGATCCTTCTCTACGATCTTTTATAATTTTTCCAAGATCCCCCACGACAGTATTCCAAAAATCCGCTAAATATTTTTAATTTTTATTTTTCTTTGTTTTCTTATAACTTGAACGCGAATTTTTCTGACCTAGACACTTCGACTGCCAAAAACGAAATCTCTCGAAAAAGTTTCCTCCAGATTAATCCCTACCTATCTTTCCTAATCAATTAACACCCCAAAATTGCGCTTTTTTTTTAAATGAAATCGGTCATTTCATAATATTTGGTTATTCTGATTTGTTTAAAATCTATCTCTTCTCACCTCACCTTTTCTCTAAACACCGGACAGACTACCGGGGCTCATTTACGGGTCACAACATATTTCCAACTTAATAACTTTAAAAAAATGATCGCCAAATATTCCCTGGCCTTTAAAAACTAGGTTTACTATATTTTGGGATGATGGACCCTTTAATTTTGAGACCCTGTATACTTTCTACTGCCTAACACACAACATGGCGTATAATAAACCCTATTAAAGACTCCCGTTACAACCCATAACATGAAGCGGCAGAAGAAAGCATAGCATGACAAGGAATCTATGGGACCATGAAGGAACGAACATGTGGGAAGGATAGAATAATGAGGAAAAAATGGTGTAGTATCCGAAGGCATGTTCTTATTGTTGTAATGGACAAAAGGAAATATGCACAAGCGATTTAATGTAAAAACGACGAGTACTAAAATGATTAATAATGAAGCAATATAATACGTTTTAAACGTTTCAGTTTAAATGACCCTATTTTCGTTCAGTGGGCTAATCCAATTAGTGAAGATTTCCTTAATTCCGCTTACGACGACGTTACGTTTTCTTTTTATATTGCGCCCTTTTAAACGCCTTAATTGCATATCGGGTAAAAAACTCAATCGCACGTTAAGTCCTAATCTTGGGATTACAAAGTAACTGCCGCACGTTGTATATGTAAAACTTGCGAACTCAGATTTAATTCGATTGTTTATCGGCGGAGTACCTAAAATTGAATTCCGCCCCTTTTCGTCGTTACAAATTGGATCAACATGGCTGCGTAGAGTTATATATGATTGAATCTTCCTAGTGCCATTATTCAGTTATATCTTTCCAAAGATGTTCATGCGCTTGATCTCCATATATAAATAGCAATCACAGTAAATTCCCCCTGTTATGGCGGTATCAGCTGTTGTATAACTTATACGCTTACCGTAGACACGAGTTCCTGCGGGAGACCAGCTGGTTAGCGGGACTACGAGACCCCAACCTAGCGAGGGTGGTCGGATTGTGCAGTCAAGACGAGCCCATGTGCGCGCTCTTGGAACATTCCGAACCAGGAGAGCTGCCACGTTTTCTTGCACAGCGGGCCGCCGATGATGACTCACAGAGCCCATCTATTAGGTATGCTAATATTTTTTTATATTTTTTTGTTCTTTCAGGGCGGCTCGCACGCGGTTTACCGTACAAATTAGTAGCGTCTAAATACATTATTCATTAACGCGCCGACATTAATTTGACATAAACACTAATCCGTGTAATCGCACTTAAATCATTTCAAAATATTAACGAACAATCGACAGAGAATGTAGAAATTTCAAGTGGGTTTTATAAAGAGTTCGGGTCGTGGCTGTCATAAAGGGTAAATAATATTATTCCACCCTAATTAGAGAGTTTATGGGACTGACAACCTTAAGCTTCTTACAATCTGGCGAATTTTCATACATTGTACCTCATTGTTATCGGTACAAAACTGCTTACAATTCCCTTTCCGCGGCACTTTCTATTTGCGAGAGTAAAGTATCTTTGTTAAAATGCGCCCCTTCCCATTCTTCACCCTCACAAAGGATCGTTTTACAGTTTTGAATACCTGAAACGCACTCGAAACGATCAAACTCGACTTTCAGCAGAAATTGCGATGACCTGTTCTGAAAGCTTATTAAGAATTCCGAATGCAGCACTTCGGATTCTAGCTTAATCGGGAAAAAAATACGCACAGTTTCGAAAACGCAGGCCGCGCTAATTGAATATATTAAAAAAGTGCTGGCGTCCAGATGGTCCGCTTTTGTTTGCGGATGCGATTTTTGTTTCAGCGCCTACGTCAAAGTCAAGGGGGCGAAAATTGCTCAAATATAAACTCGCGAACCAACCAATTTTCAAAAGTAATCACTGGATAATGAGCGTTTCTTCTTTCATAATTTATTTGGTGTTTCGCGTTGTGCGGTCGAGGCGGCCGTATAAAAATGAGAGCGAAGGTATATAACTTTTCATTGTTGATACAGTATGCAAGAATTCCATTACAATTTTAGACTGGGATTTTTATCCGGTTATAAAAATTCCATATTGTGTGCTTTGGGGGGTTTTCATACTGCGGCAACGAGCACCGAATAAACTGCGCTGGTAATAAAGAGAGCATCTATAACGACAAAATATGGCTTACATTGAAATAGACGCCATTTTATTATTATTCTACTTCGTCCTTTGTTATTATTAAAAAAAATTACTATTGCAAATTATTTTTTTATTTACACGCTTCCTTCATCTTTAATCTTATTTTTTTCTGTAGTTACCTTTATCTTGGCATTGGTTACCATAGTTACGACAACGACTTTGTTTACCTAAACTTGGTACCGTTTGGTTCGCTTACAACGAACCGCTATAAAATTTGGGCAGAAGCACCACAGAATGATTCACTCTTAAACCTTTCCAGCATTTCATTGCGAAATATGGAATAATTTCTAAAAAAAAATCAAAACGACAACCGCTTCGTATTGTTTATTTAATTGTGAAACGTGAAATTGCAAGTTAAACTGTAGGCACATCTGGCCGTTTGCGATAAGAGTTTTTGTTATCAGACGAGATTTAATAATGCACATGTTTTTATATCGCTGTTGGAAGAAATAACGGGTTCTGCATTTGTTAAACGATGTGCGTATTAGTTCGGCAGTAGTGGAGACGCGTTCTGTCGAATCTGGCGTTATTAAGGCTGGTTATGATTGGCATTTCATTTGTAAAAATCGGAAATCGGATTATTGTATTGAAGTAGTGTTTCGTTAAATACTGCAAGCAGGAGGCTGCGAATACGCTGGTTCGCGACGGTTGGAAAGCTTACGTGTCGTTCCGATATTTTTATTCAATCGTTCCGCCCTGTTTGAGTGGTTTAAGACGCAGTTCGTCATTTTCATAATATTTCCGTACAGAAGAATTGAGGTTGCTACAAAGTTGTGAGTAGTTCAACGCGTGTTGTCCGTATTCGAAAACAGTTACTCGGGCCGAAGTAAAGGAAAGAGTTTTAGTGCATCATGAGGCCTGCTGTTAATGCCAGTCAAAAATACTACAAGCAATCACCAACGCTCCGTGGTACGTAACTAACCAGATGATACACGAAGATCTTGGAATCCAAACAACAAAACATCTTGACTAGATCGCAGTCCACACCCATCCTCTGTTGTCAGACCTCCCACATAACGAAGTCTTAAGAAGGCTCAAGAAACGTTGGCCCACTGATTTACAGTAAAGATGACTCATCGATAGAGGGGCCCTCATCACGCCAGTATTCTGATTGCTGATTTATATTTTAAAAAAATTTGTTGCTCGCTTGCGTGCGGGGTAATTTGTCCAAACAAGCGTTGCAGTCTCCTTTTTCGTTCAGTAATTTTGCGTTTCGGAATCAAATTTTGTCATTGCTAATCAATTAATTGTTTCCAGGTGTCAGGTCACGTTAATGAAAATCCTTTGGAATTTTAAAAAGTTGATCGAGGCCACTGAGTCTAACAACTTATTAGTTTAAGCCAATATTGGGAGTCTTAAAAAACAAATAACGTGGAAACAAAAAAAGGCGAGAAAAAGGAAAGGAGTGGTGGGACAAAGGGTATGCAAAAGAAACAACCGGATATAGAAACATGAAGAAAAGGGGAAATAGAGGCTGTAGCTAGCACGTGCGGGTGGTAAAAAACTGAGAAGAATTTTTGGAAGGTGATAATCAGAGGAACACAAAAATAGAACAAGCGAGAGGGAAATAGATTTACAGGAATGGAAAAAAACATAATATTATCAAAGTGCTGCAAGGGAAGTAGGTGGAAGAGGAGACTGTGGAAGAGGGGAGATTGAAGGAAATGATATAACAAGAGAGGAAGTCGATCAGCAGTTAAAAGGATTTTATTTTAGCCACAGAGTCACGGGAGAGCTTGCCTGAATAATAGAAGGAAGGGGCAATAACGCCGATTTTCAAACGAAGTGATAAACATTGTGTGTAAAATTATAGGGGAATCACTATAATGAATACGGCGTATAGAATATATGCAATGGTACTGAACGAAAGGTTAGAAAGAGAAATGGAAGAGAAAAGGATGTTGGAGGAAACGCAAATGGACTTACATGGGACTGATCGACTGTATACAGGGTGTCCCTAAAAGGTCTGTACAACGCGCTACCATGGGTTCTTGGTATCAAAATAGGACGATTTAACCCAACTTACCTCTATCCAAAAGT
>NW_022171282.1:0-574 GCF_008802855.1 Photinus pyralis | reverse complement strand
AAATTAAAAGGTATGCGCTTATACATTACAAAATATGGAACAAATTCACTTAAAAATCAGTGTTGGGTTTTAAAAAAATGCTCGCACAGCCTATCATAATTTTTTCTAAAGTGAAAAAAATGTACAGGGTGCGTGATAGTAGATTTTGATACCAAAGTTGATTTTTTTTAATGAAACGGTATTTTTTTAAATCCATTTTTGAATTATTTTTATTATGCGTAGAATTTGACATAGAATTCGAAAATGGATTTATGAAATACTGTTTAAAAAAAATCAATTTTGGTATCCAAATCTACTCTTTGACACATCCTGTATATTTTCTCTTTATTAGTCTTTAGTGCAAAATATGACGAGGAAAAAATTATGGTAGACGTGTGCGAGCATTTTTTTTTAAACCGAACACCTGATTTTTAAATGAATTTTACCCGCTCACCGTATGAATATTCTGAATAAGAAGTGCATGTTAAGAATTACACTTACGCATTTTCCAAAAATTGAAGTCACGTGATCGAAGTAGCGATAACAATTTCACTTTTAGCGTGACTACTTTTAAAGATGGTGTATGAACAAAGTC
>NW_022171281.1:0-23655 GCF_008802855.1 Photinus pyralis | reverse complement strand
TTTTATTCATACGGGCCAATGACACAACAAAATTCTGCCTAATTTAATTAATAAGCAAAACGTTCGTTAAGCCGCATATGAGCAAGAGGCGAAAAGTGCACCTTCAAACACCAAGTCTGTAAGTGGTGTACTTCCGGATCCTTTGTGACTCAAACAGACAGACATCAAGAGCGCAAAAGTGCACTTTTTATTTTTTGAAAGTGCACTAAATATTCTTGGAAATTTCCTTAACAATATAGGTAATCTGGTGATTTAGAGGACTTCAAGTACTTACCTACTAGTAGCGAAAAAAAATAAACATATATACCACGGTAACTAGACTTGGTATATAATGTACTATTACGCTAATGTGCCACAAATCATGTCCACTCCGATTCTAACGCAAAATAAAGTTGTGCCATTTGAGTCTTATACACTGCGTCAAAGATAAGAATGTACATCATGAGAGTGCCTGAAACCATAGAAGATACGACGATGGTCAAATTAGAGAAAATATGCACAATTAAAGAGTTATTTATCATGAAAATCCAAAGATCCAAGAAATAAAAAACATTTTCTCATTGCCACTTTTTGAACTCTACAACACAGCATTAAGAACCAATACAACGTTTCGTTTCGGAGAAATCATCATCAACTTTATTTTTTTAAATGGTCTGTAAAAAAAGTACAAACTGTACCTCGAACTGTACTGAGTAGCATTTTTTATTACGAAACTTCTGTTACGCTATGAACTTTAACTAGAAAAACTTGTTTCTGTACCTATATCAATAGCATTCTTTACGCCAAATATCTAATGTTCCTTTTAATTGACATTGAATTTATTTCGCCTTCTTACATTTATAGGAATGCTATTACCCGCTCTAGATGAAGGCACTGTCATCAGACGGAAATTTGGTAGGAAACACAACGTTTAGTGTTTCATGCTGATTATCCCTAATATTGGAATTGTCTCGGAAATTGCTCTACTTCCCCAATCCTTGAATTTTCATTTTTTTCCTGAATTTCACAGACCGATCGTCCGATGCGATTGTGAGGATTTCCGTAGAATTCGAATTTACTCAGAAGCTTAATTCAATCTTTCGGACAAACCACAAATATAAAAAATTAAAAGTTACCTTTTCAAATGCTTTTGGGAATTTTGTTCAACATTGATTACAAATTGGTATTTTGTAAGATTCGCACCTTTATGCTGCTTTTCTGTCTTTACTAGAGGGGCATACATACTGTTCGAAGTGGGCTGATTGAAAGGTTCTTTCTCAGATGTTATTGCCTCTCTTGCGGTCCCTGATTTTTATGGGCATCTTCATGTCACAGTCACTTAGTCTGGATCGTACGTGATTTACCAGTTACACTTCAAATGTCTTGATGAAAGTATACCGTGCTATTTTATCACTGCCCGGCGCAAATTACAGTACATGTGGGTTTAACACCTGCAACATTCAGAATGGCATGGAATATTGCAATATCCACCTTCTTGTTGACCTAGACGTTTGCATCTAAACATTCAGTAACAGATTTTTTCACTACTAGCGTCTGATGACATGATTATTAACCTTTTTTCCATCTTGTAAAGTAGGCTTCCTCGGCAATTGTTCAAAGTGGTTAATAATGTGGACATTATTAACTAGTAGCACAGACAACATAGTAGGTATATGTTGTCTGTGCTAGTAGTCAATAATGGAAACTGTCACGCTGTCACTTTTAGAAAACACAACCCGAAATTTCGCTCAATAAACGTTTAGATGAGTTCTCTAAAATGAATAATTGCCACCATCGCCATTTCCAGAGAAATTACATACCTAAAATTATCACATTTTGAAAAAATTCCAACGAAATTACTCTTTGAAAATATCTCAATGACAGAACAAAATACGGCCTGTTTGACTTGTACTTCCACGTACTTGATTGACATGTTAAATTAATAAACAAAAATTCTGTCCAACCGTTCACTTTCTTATCAATATAATATGTTAATTTAGAGGACTTCAAGTGCTAGTAGTGAAAAAAATAGTATATATACCACGGTAGAGAAGTCTATTATTGCCTTCGCACCTTACACCCCTCGGCGCAAGCGCCTCGAGATGTAATCTTGGTGCTCAGGCAATAATACTGTACTTCTCTACCTTGATATATAATGTACTATTATCTCACAAAAGGGATCATATTATGTGGTCCAACGTCAATTGAAGAATAATCATGCATACTAGAGCTAGACAACAAGATTACACCCTTAAGTTTCTTTGACACGAAAGAGACTATATAGTGTTAGCAGATATAAATCCAAAAATTAATCGTTTGCTATATACTCGTAGTAAGAATTCGCGAGGGACTGTTCTCTTGTTTTTTTGTGATAGTTACCACTTGTGTTATTTAAAAAAAAACGAATCGCTGTCCAGAAAGGGACGCAAGATCTTTCATGAACTGGGGATGAAATTCACCCAAGTCTGCCGTAGAACCACATTTACTTCAATTTAGGTATAAGGTAATGCTGTATGTTCGATTTTCCGTCGTCTGTCTGTCTGTCTGTCTGTTTGTCTGTCTGTCTGTCTGTCTGTCTGTCTGAGTGTTTGTTCCATCGAGATCTCGGCTCCTGTACCACCTAAAGATTTCGGCTTTGCGCGTTACATTCACAGTTGTGTTACACGGCAACACCCACGACTGGGTTTTGAAAAACTTGTTTTATGATGGTAAGGTTTGGGTAGCGTTTGGGGATGATATATCAGTACTTTCTTTATAACAACATTTTCGTTAACCGTATACGGCATTAAGATACGAGGGGAGTATCTATAAAAACAAGGAGTTAGATGACAAATAATAATAATATACTCGTATTATATACCAAGGGACGCACTTTACTCCTGTAGTGTATCCACTGTTTTTGTACTCCGATAATCCATTACAGCTTACAGCAATTTCAATGCAGATGTCCAAATTGGAAAGAAAATATAATAATTAGTTTGATTGTAAGAAAACGCCGCAGAAGAAGCTATTGGGAAATTATTGCCAAATTCAAAAGAACGGTAGAATTACTATAAAATATGGTGCAGGAACCAGAATGGATATTTGAAGGTAGTCTATAATTACGTTGTATTTGACATTT
This sequence comes from Photinus pyralis, assembly GCF_008802855.1. Lineage (NCBI taxonomy): Eukaryota > Metazoa > Arthropoda > Insecta > Coleoptera > Lampyridae > Photinus > Photinus pyralis. The sequence continues at coordinate 20,555 of NW_022171281.1, read as the reverse complement.
GATTCTGTACTGTAATTTCGTCCCGCATTGCCTGTTACATACCTCCGGGAGGAAAAGTAACACTTTAGTACCTTTTAAATCGAACACAAAATACCTTAATTTAGACCAAGGAGTAACAATTTTATTTTTCAACAGACCCTTTAACATTAGCTCTCCAAGACTCGCGCCATGAACATTTCTGTAACGGCTTTTACTAATCTGCACGTTTTATGAAAGGTAGATAATTCATCATCCCACCAGCGCTTCTTGTGACTTTTTATGCTTCTTTGATCAATATATTGAATACTCAGAATGTTGAGTGTTTTATATGTATTTGATACTGTGCAGCATGCTGTGCAGCAAACGAGCCAGCCAAAGTTCACCATAAGTCCGACAATGAGAGGTTTTCTCATCTCCCGAGTTTTATAGCGTTGCATTTTTTAGCGCAACACAACGAAGTTGAGATAACGCTTATATGCTTGATTTTCCGTCGTCTGTCTGTTTGTCTGCCTGTTCCATTGAGATCTCGGGTTCTAGGCTACCTAGAGACTTCGGGTTTTGGCTAATTGATAGCTGCTATGGTCTGTATTTGCGCGTTACTCATCATTTACAGTTGTGTTACGCGGTAACACATGCTAAGTGCTTGTTTACAATGAACGTATACGTAAGAAATACATAACACTTAAAAATTTCACAAAGTTGAACTGAACATACATACATGTTTACAATGAACGTAATTTTTACGTACGTATACGTAAGCGATATGTAAGTCTTTCGCATAGTCGCAAAACTTGAAAATGGTTCAAAGTTACGTACGGTCAAAGAATATACTGCTATGTAGTGTGATATTTGGTTTATTGTAAATAGCAAAGTAAATTTACGGAAACGATACAAATATGTACGAATTCCGGTTTATGAAATATTTACGTATACGTTCATTGTAAACAAACACTAGGCCATATATCATAGGCGATATTATCACATAGGCACATACAGTGTGCGATATCGCGCGACTGCGAACTTTACTTATCGCTCCTCTTTGAATTTCAAGAATCTGTTCGTGCGTATCGTGTATGGCATATCTCCTGCAATTAATCGGTTATCGTATATCGCCACAGTGTGAACTTCATCTTAGAGTATTCGACAGTTTTTGCTCCTGCTAACAATCTCCGTCGTGTCAGGTAGAATCGACGCGCCGAGCCGACAAGTTCGGCGCAGTGCGCGATTCCGAATTTAACTTCATGAATATTAAATACTGCCGATTGTTCTTTGTCGAGTCGGTCCGAGTCGATTGCGTGCACACCCTGCTTTAGTCGCCGGTTAAACCGTCTTCGGTAACGGGATGGATGCTTCACAAATGCCTACACCCGATAAAGGGTATCGTCTTACAACATATTAGAGCCATGCGCCACCTGGTAGCTGAGCGAGGAACTACGATTTCAACAGGTAAGAGCCTCATCTCAAACGACAAGGTTTCCAGAACTGTGTATACGTCTGTGATTTAACATCTGTCAGATGTCAGAAAGAAATATTAATATGGCGTCTAACCTGCGCAATGTCATATCTTTGAAGCTTATTGAATCATGGGGTTAACACACTTATTCCCCCCTCTTTGTAATAAAGCTATGCCTTGTTGTCGTCATTTTGTAAAAGACAAGTGCATGGCACTTTCAAAGTCGGTATTCGATAAAAAGCAACGGCCTCTTAAGCGGAGCGGAGGAGTTTTGGAAAGAGACACAAAAGGCAGAGCGGAACCATAAGGTGAATTGTTCTAATTCATTAAAACCGCATTTGATTATGGTTACGTCTTGAACAAATTGTGCTTTATGCGGTTTATCCTGCACTTGGGGTTATCATGAATTGATTTACTTTTGACTACCCCATTTGAGTTATTAGAACCTGCAAATAGGGCGGCCCGCCACCATTTGTTCATGACTATTCTTGCCTTCTTGTGATATAACATTCATGACACTTGTTTGTTCAAGCTTCAAATAACACATGCTCATCTCTTAACTCAAGAAAAATGACACGTGCAAAGCGTTTGCAGATGCCACCACAAAATGTCACAGAAACTGGACGTGAGAAAATTGTCACGATTGTATACTGTGTTCATAGCTAGGTAGGTTACATAAGAAACTTCTTTTGTATTTCCTCTTTTTATTATTCGTATATAGGGATAAGGAAGGTAACTTGGTTGGAGATGACTAAGGGAAGCTAAAAAGATGGGCAGAGCATTTCGCGCTCGGCTTTAAACAGAACGGAACGAAACTTTTAAAGCCCAAGAGATCGTGGCAACCGAGTTCGCTTTCTACAATTCTTGTTATCAACAGACATACATTCGTTGACGTTCGCTTTTAAGCGGTATGTGAAAGTTTTTCTATATTGAATAAAATACAAATTCGAAAACCAAATTTTTGAAAACGGTCAATCGACCCCCTGTTATAAGACTTTGTTGAAATGGCAATCACTTGCAGTTTAAGTGACGTCACAAAAAGTAGTATACACACTGTATATACGTTATAAGAACATGTCTGTTTTTACGTGTGGAATAAAATCAAGTTTTTTTGGCAATCTCGCGTGTAATAAGTAATAATTAACTCGCCTACCTCTGAACACGCAAACATTGTGCACTTTAATAGACTTTGATTCGAAATCGATAGAGTTTAATTTTATGTATTCTTCGTGCTTCTACTTTCCTTGCACTTGTCGTCAATATACGTTGTACCTCTATCTTCACAAGGGCATAATAGATTTTAATACATTGCATACAGAAAACTCAGGTACAACTTATACTGAGAATAGAATTACCTTAAACTTAAGCTGTAGGAGGGCCAGTCTTATAAAAGCCCTTTAAGGATAATATGCGCTTCAACTGTATTGTAGGGAATATTCCAGAAACCCAAACGTACATCGAGGCGTTATAAAAGATTAGTCACCGACGATAAAAAACGAATGTGGATGTGACTTATTCTTTCCGAGTATAGCTACTATATATACCACAGCTGACTTGTCCGTGAGTTTAATATCTAAGCTAGTCCACCATTTTAGAGTAGAGTCGTTAGAATGAACACCAATTTTGAGCCTACTGACAATTAACGCTTGCAAAACGTTGCATGTCGTGCATGTATTGTCTATCTACTTTAATCAAGTATCTACTGTATTTCCGAGAAATATGATGTGTTTTGTTTTAGAATATTCGAGAGCGTTCGGAAGCTATGAGAAGTGCCTCTAAAATTGAGTGATTACACTATTGTTTGGAGGGTTTTTATCAAAATCCACCAAAATACGAATTTATTGTGGGTGAACAGGACGTCGGAGGTGGGTATCGTCAAAGGGAATGTGGTAGCCTTCAACAAATCTTAGTGATAGACACGAAGATAATTTTTTATTTGCACCGTCAAAAGATCAACGGATCTTTTCAACTGACCCTAATCCTATGAATATTAAACAGTTTCGTAGTGTAGGAAGACAAATACTTTCTTTAGAAAATCGAAAACCGTTAATTCTCATTGGTACACGATAACTTGTTAACGGTCAATTTATCATAAAACAATTTACCGACTAAGCAATTTGTCCAATGACAATTGACCAAATGGTAAATTTATCGAAACAAATTAATTTCGTATATTGTGAATCTTTTGAAGTTGGTGTATAATTTTAAAGAAAAATTAAAGACAGGCACGGCACTGGTATTCTGCAAGAAGAAAGAAAGCTACAATATATTGTAACGTTATTTATAAATTCGGGTTCGATTTATATCAATATTTATTAAACAAAACTAAAACACTATAAAATCCGTACAATTTATATCGATTATTTATATCACTCACACTTCGAAATTTATATCAGATTTTCGCGCTCTATGTTTCGTCCGTACTCGATCTCGTTCGATAGTAGACTAACTGCCGCGATGTTCGGTCCGCAACCATTTATACACGCAAGCAATGTAAGTCTAGTACATTCTCCAATAATCGCGCGCGTAGAAAATTCCAGAGCGCCAAAGGCGACGTCATGTCTGGAGCATTTCCGTTACACTGCCCCCTTCTTAATTCTGGACGTCTCGTTCAGAAACTGCGTTAGTATTACTTTTTAATGCCTCGTGTCGGAATCTGCAGTCAGAGCCTGCTCGACAAACACCTTTCTTGAAAAAGTAACAGTCCACAGTTTTGCGAAGGGTCGTCCCCTGTGGGTTGAAGCAGCATACTGTAATTCGAACGCTAGTGTTTCTAAAAATCACTTCGATCATGGTTCGCACTATCTTCCAGTCCAACCCATCTAAACCACATCCAATCTTCGGGATCGCCAAGCTATTTATGTCATAGTATGCCATGAGTTTCTTCAAGTTTTTTTAAAGCAGACCAAAGGTTTTCATAGGTGGGTTTGCCTTCTGACGTTTTCTTTGAAACCAAGTAGAACAAAGAGCGTTGACTATCTTCCAAGCGCAGTACTTTACCCACTCGTGGTCTTTGCTTTATCAACTCGTCTATTCTTCCAAATTTTTTCCGGAATACGGAAGCTATACCTCTACCCATGCGAAGGTCTTCGGCGACACAATGGGCGATGGAAACGTTAACCGGAAGCTCAAAAATATTTTGACAAATTTCCTGAGTAACGCCAAATCGAGCTTTCTTCCGCTGGGCGTAATTTGACATAAAATCGTTAAAGTTTGGCTCGATCCCAAAGCTGCGTTCCTCTTCTCGAATACCTCTAACTTCTTCGTGGTTGTTGGATCCGGCATATCGTGCGAGTCGATTAATGTGGACAACTTTCGGTTTTCGGTGGTTCATTCTGATACGATATATCACGTCATTATTTTCTTGATCACCTCATACGGACCTTCCCATTGTCTTTGTAGCTTGGGAGAAAGACCCCTTCGTCTCTGTGGATTGTGCAGCCATACCAGATCTCCAGCTTCAAAAGTTTCATTGGCCGAGCGGAGGTTGTATTGATTTTTCATGCGATCGCTGGCAATCTGAATATGACTTCTAGCCAAGTCGTGAATGTCATTCATCTTCGCCTTTAGTTGGTCAACATAATTTTCACCTGCGACATATTCTTCATGGGGTTTACGCCCAAACTCGAGATCACATGGAAGGCGTAGCTCACGACCCAACATAAGGCAGGCAGGAGTCTGACCCGTGGTCTCGTTGACGGCTGATCGATATGCCATAAGGAACAGGTGGAGGTACTGGTCCCAATTTTTCTGATTTTCTGCCACGACTTTTGAAAGATATTTACCCATCGTTCGATTCATTCTCTCAACCATTCCATCTGACTGAGGATGCAAAGGTGTTGTTCTGGTTTTATTGGCTCCTACCAATCGACAAACATCTTGGAACAAAGCCGATACAAAGTTCCTTCCTTGGTCTGAATGGATTTCTATAGGAACACCAAAACGTGTAAAGAACTCCTTTACCAACACTTCTGCAACTGTTGCTGCTTCTTGGTTTGGAATGGCGTAAGCTTCAGTCCACTTTGTGAAATAATCCATAGCGACTAGGATATATTTATTTCCGCCATCTGTCTCGGGAAACGGTCCTGCGATATCGATAGCAACTCGTTCCATCGGACTACCAACGTTACACTGCCTCATGGGTGCCTTCTTCTTGGAAACTGGTCCGTTTCCAGTAGCACATAACTCACATTTTTGACACCATCGCCGGACATCTTCTTTACTGTTGACCCAATAGAATCGCTCACGTACCCTTTGCAACGTTTTCGTAATACCAAAGTGTCCTCCGGAAGCGCCGTCATGCAATTTTCGCAATACTTCCGACATTTTGCTTCTAGGTACTACTAATTGCAGCGTCGATTCGGTGCCATCTTCACTTTCAAGGGTCCTATACAACAGGTTGTCTTTCAGAGTCAGGCTATTCCATTGGCCCCAATAACTGTTTACTTCAGGACTTGTGGCACTAATGTCTTGCCAGTCTGGTCTTTGTCCGTGGCGCATCCAATTCAGAACAGTTTTTATACTTGGGTCGTTTTCTTGAGCCGTTTTGATTTCGCTTGGCTTCCATTCCTCACTCTCTACAGTTGTTCGTCGGAGATGGCCAATCTTGTCTTCTATTTTAGAACAATGTGTGCAGTTGTCCTTGCACGGTCTTCTTGACAAAGCGTCTGCATTATTGTGAACTTTTCCAGACGACGTAATGTTTACAGTGCAGACCGGGGCTTTGTTTCTGCAGGTCGACGATAGCCCCTTCCTGTCGACCTTTCTTAGTTTTCCGGCTGCTGCAATGGTTTTTGGCAGTTGCGGCGAACGTGTCCAATCTCGCCGTGGTTCACGTTTCTTTGCCAGTGACTGTATTGCTTTATTGATCTTTTCTTCCACTACTTTACTGACCGTTTCTTCCACTACTTTACTGACCTTTTCTTCAAAACTTTCAGAACCACCTTCCTCTTCGATGGTTCTTACCCGGCTGTCACTGCGAGGTTCCACCATACGTACTCGCGCACTTCCATGACTAGCTTTCTTGGCGGCTTCGAATTCTAACGCATGGGCCAAAGCTTTCTCAATTTTGTCGTGCCTAGCCAGTCTCAAAGCCTGCTGGGCATCTCCATCACGAACGGCATCGATAAATGTTTGTACAGTCAGTTGATCAAGAAAGCTCTCCGGTGCCGTAGGGTATGCCAATCGAATCAGTCTAGCGATGTCCGCTTCAAGTTCCTGCAAACTTTCTCCAGGTTTCTGCATTCGGTTCTTGACTTGGGCATAGTAAACTTGCTGAAGGTGTCTATCGCCATATCGCATTTCGAGTCGCGCTACTATTTGTTGGAAGTTCTGTTGATCCTCGGGGATGGTCCTCAACACATCCAGAGCATCTCCTCTCAGAGCAAGAATCAGGGCTGTAGTTTTGTCTTGAAGAGTCCATTTATTTGCCGCAGCCGCTGCTTCAAACTGTCGAACTTACGTGGTCCAAGGAATCTTACCATCAAAAGTAGGTGGCTTTACTCGGGCTTGCTGAACGTCGCCTTCTACTCTTGTATTTGTTTCTGGGTCGACCTTCTTGTAATGAGTAGACTGTGGCACCTCAAAAAGACGGTCCATCAGTAATTCAACTGGGACACTACTAGTACGCTCTTCCGTAGTCAGTCGCAAGAATTGCTCGCGCAGCTCTTCATACTTGTGCTCAATCTCAACGAATGTTGCTTTAAATGTTTTGGAAACTTCCGTAATTCTATCTTCAACTTTTTCTTCAACATTTCTAGAATTTTCTTCCAACTTCTCGAACTTCTCTTGAATATTTCTAGAATTTTCTTCATTAATCTTTCTAGAATTTTCTTCCATTTTCTCGAACTTCTCTTCAAAATTTCTAGAATTTTCTTCATTAATCTTTCTAGAATTTTCTTCCAACTTCTCGAACTTCTCTTGAATATTTCTAGAATTTTCTTTATTTTCTCGTTGCAACACCTGTTGACCATTTTGGATTTGCTGGAGCAAATTGAGCATCGTTTCTTCCATTTTAGTTTTAATTAATTTAATTAATTCCACACCTGACACCAATGTAACGTTATTTATAAATTCGGGTTCGATTTATATCAATATTTATTAAACAAAACTAAAACACTATAAAATCCGTACAATTTATATCGATTATTTATATCACTCACACTTCGCAATTTATTTCAGATTTTCGCGCTCGATGTTTCATACGTACTCGTTCCGTAGTAGACTGCCGCGATGTTCGGTCCGCAACCATTTATACACGCAAGCAATGTAAGTCCAGTACATTCTCGAATACGCGTAGAAAATTCCAGAGAATTCTGGAGCATTTCCGTTACAATATTAATGTACATCTCCGCAATTGTGATAGTAATGGTTTGTCGCTAATGGGGTGGGGCTACATGAACTAAACCTAAAACCAAAGAGAACTAAACATTCTTGGTGGGACCACTTTCTTTAATGTTAGAAAACTCGAAGTTTCCAATTGGCTGACCTATTAATCTTATCCGTTTCTGTTAATATTTAGTACGAGCTGAATTCGAATCATTGGTATGTCGACGGTACGTTTAAAACTGTGACTGTGTCCCATCTTTGTTGCCAATTGTTTACCATGCAAGATACGAAACAGATGCAGATTTTGCTTTGCAAGTTAGATTTTCTTTTGCGACCGCATTTTGTTCCTATGCAATACGTAGTCGAAGCTTTTGAAATGTTATGCGATCACGAAATTCTGGCACCAGAGATACCTACAACCAATTGTCTATTATTTCGAAGGTAGGTATACGTGGATATAGGGAGTCCACAATGACGCCACCATCGCTTAAACCCTCGATTTTTATATATTTTAAGAATGTTTTGCCAAAAACCAACAATTTAGTAAGAGGTTGCCAAAGATTTCTGTAGACCATCCGAATATCTGGAAATTTATTGGAGCAATCCATAGGGGACAAGGACCAATTGCGAATCGTACAATATGCAGGCGTGCAAAAATCAACTAGTACCCGAGCTAGTACCTACTCGTAAAAACCACAGAGAGTGTGCTCACAGAAACAAACAGCTTGCTGAAAACGTTGACATCAATATAACATGCATGACTATTTGCGTGGCATCGCACATAATATTACATACCTATGTTAATGAAAAAAAAGGAGAAACTAGTAAGCCGATCTCCACCCGGTGTTTTCTAGATAACGCTAACAAACTTTATAGCACCTAGGTATAGTAGGTATTTTAATATTTTTGTGCGTGGGTCTCAAGATTAGAATTTTTTTTAGATGGATCGGAGCCCAGTCAACTTTAGGTACCAGTGCAGTCTACAGTATATTAAAGGAGCTTTCGTGAACGCTCCATTTTGGACGTTGCTATAAAATTAACGCTCAATTCAAACTTGCATGTTTATACTCGTAATTACCAAAGTATCGTTAATTGAATTAAGTTATACATGAAAATTATACACTCTATATTTGTGGCCAAATGGCCATCAGGGAGTAATAAATCAGTTAATCTCATCTAATATTTACAATTCGTCCATATACTAAATGCACGCAAGAGAGAAATGCTAGGAACTGGTTTCATACATCGCTAAACACTTCAAAACAGATAACGAGGTTTTTGTTAAAATATCAAATGATGGAAGCATATACGTGTGGTTAACTACAGCTATACCTATCGTAAAGGAAATAATAATAAGAGGAGGTAAAATTAAACTTGAATATCAATATTGTGCTAGATTTTTAAGAACTTGAGTGTACACTGGATACCGCAAGCACGTCGGAATTATCCGATCAGGGTTATTGATTTCCGTTAGATGGCGCTTCGGTGTAGTGTACCTATAGATTATGACCCGTTTCTCAAAAAATTTAAATGGAACAGTATGTTACGTTTGCGGGAACGCTTCCTTTACAGAAATTCAAATTGGTTTTTGTTTCGTCGTCCCAAATTGAAGTTGAAAAGGTAGGTATAGTTTAAACAATTGTTGTAATTCATTTTTTCAGCTAGAGTATCTATAGCTTTGAATATAAAATGTTCAATATTTAGTTGTATGAAAACATTGAAATTGTTAAGCTTTCTCAAAAAATTTTATGAGGAAACCTACCAACTATGAGTTTTGATTGGTTTAAAAGTCTACTTTTAAGGCATATAAAATGTAGCCTAAGGGTTGTTCCTAGGATGAGTGCTACAAAGTTTCCTCTACCATCCTTCCAGTAAAACCAATTTATATGACTTATGAAGCATTAATCTGTTGTAATCAATATTCAACTATCAACTACGATACTGTTTGACAGCATTTTGTTTCCAGATTACTTTGTTTTCGCGATTCAACAAGTGCAGATTAAAGAATGTCAAGAAACGGCTATTTGATTAGGTCTTTATTCATTTATTTATTTATTGTCCTTCTCTTGTCAGAAAGTGTCTCATGGATGTAGGCATCTTTATACTTTCTAATGCTATACAGTGCGTTCAAGATAAGAGGATCACTTCAATAGGCATCTCTTTTATTTGGCGAGATACAAAAAATGTGTCTAATATAATTTTATATGTAACGTAACGAACTATCTGATCGCATTTTCAAACTTTCTGCATTACTTTGGGTTTAACCAGAAATTGATGCTTTTGCTTTTCATAAATTTTCTAAATATTGATTCACCAGTTTCTTCATTTTTGACAATTTGAGAATTGATTGCTCTTTTCAAATATCGTAAAAACCATAGGTATTGCATTTGAAAAACAAAAGTTGCATCAATTTCCGCTTTTTTCCGGTTAAGCCGAAAGTGCTACCGGAAGTTTGAATATTCGATCAGATAGATCGTAAAGTTACATATACAATTATAAATGACACATTTTTCGTATCTTGCCAAATAAAAGAGATCTTGAGATTACTCTCTTATCTTGAACGCACTGTATAGGTAAAAATAAAAAAAGTTCCATTTAAATTTTTTGGAGAAACAGTCAAAAATCACTCTAAACCGCGATACCGTATCTAAATTAATACTCTAGTCACGCTCTTGGAAACACCGGTGTATTGACTGTTAAACGATATCTGGTAAGTTTTTGGAAATCTATGAAGTAGGAAAAATTTGGCAGAATTTTTTGTGACTACAATTTAAAAAGTTTTAAAAGTTTAACAAAAAAATACGTAGGAGCATTTTCCCCTCGGTTTTCCCTGTTTTAGAATTCGTGTGCCGCTCCTTAGTGGTTGCCGTAAAATTTCAAGCATGCTCGTTTTACTCCCTTTTATTTAAAAAAATGTTTCACTCCAAAGATTTACGACCCGCTATGGTAATTTGAGGGCCACATCATTCTCATTTGGTCACCCCGTACTTTCCGCCATTTTGTAGGTTCTAGAATGTTATATAGATTAGGTATGTTTCCCTTAAACTTAATGTGTATGACGCCCTTTAGATACCACGTCACAGTAGGTACATAATTTGCAAATTGATACCACCACTACTAATTAATTATGTTATTATATACAAATTGTGATTTGGTAAGTTGCAATGTTCGTTGTCCTAGCCTAAAACCGGACGAGCCATTATTGCATTAAGTTTCAAAAGATAGAATATAGTGTTATAACTAGATACAGTAACATTTTGGGTGGTATTAAAAAATCAATACCGACAGTAGGTATGTATATCTAGCTACTGTTATGCAACTACCTAACTATACAATAAAAAAGTACAGTAAGTTAAACGAGTCTAGATTGTTGATCTTGAACGTCTCCAATACTGATGAGCAGGTGTTCTGCAAGAAGTAGGGTAGTAAGCGTGTTCCTGCAAATTTAAAAAGATATAAATAGAGGTAGTAGGTACCTTGCTAAACGTTACTTACCCAACCCTATAAGAAAATACTTCTCCATTCATGTTTAGTAGGTAGGTAGGTATTGTTTACAAGAGGAACAAATCTCTTTTGTATAATATTCAATGGAACCATAACGGCCATGATGAAAAAGGCGGCGAAACATAATCTCTTGACAGCTTCTGTACCTCCATCATGTGCGTATGTCAGGATTTTAGGGAGGGCTATGACGTCACAATGAGCAGTAGCAGCCCCCATTGCTTCTGGTCTCTCCCACGTTTCTAAAAGTGTGAAAGTTAATTACAATTGGTCAATTAAATTGTACAATTGTATCAAAAAGCTTTTATTAGAAGAAATTGTGTTGAAAGGTTAAAAAGAACCTATTAACTTGTCAGTAGTTGACCCGTTGAAATCGTACATCCCTCATTAACACAAGAATAAAAATAAATTATAAATGATATGCCTCCATTTCGTTTCGACGTTTGTGCCAATACAGGGTGTTACACGACCGTTCGAAAAAAAAAAAATCGGGTTGTAGAGGGCATCAAAACAAGCACTTTTTCCAAATAAACCGAGGGTCCAACGTGTTTCGTTTGGGAGCCACCCCCCAAAGAGTGGTGAAATCTGCATTTCTTCTTTAATTTTTTTCTCAGCAACCATAAGAGTTACAAAGTCGGGTGGCATGTCTTTGAATAGGTTTTTGGGTATGCTCTTTCCGATTTTGCAATTTTTTTTTCAAAATTCCTACCCCTAAAGGGCGCACCCCTAAACTAGGGTGCAAAAAAAATTTCTGATTTCGATGAAATTTGGTATCTGAGGGTTTTTTAACATGAAAATCACGAATCTGAAATTAGTTTTTGAAAATTCGAAAAAAAAAGTTCCACTGCAATTCTTGGCGGGACAACGAAAATAGAGATAATTCCACGAAATTTGTTGTGTACATACTAAACGAGTTAAGGAACAAAACTGTCGAACAAAAATTTTCGATCATAGTGAAAAAGTATCATACGGAAAGTGATTTGACTTTTTCCCCTACCTTATTTAGATAATAAATAATCGATCAGCGCTTTAAGATACCTTGGTATGTGTTTTAATCGATACATCGAATTTTTTAATCATTTAATGACCGAATTAATTCCAAATAACAAAATATCGACTCAAACCGTTAATCTTTTGTTTTTGCAACATTGTCAACCAACACATGCGAAATTATGGCTTACTAGTAGGCTTGGGACACTTCGCGACCCGAAGGACCAACATTCAAATGAGTATAACTTTTGTTTGAAAAGTTATTTAAAAAAACTGTTCGACAGTTTTGTTCCTTAACTCGTTTAGTATGTACACAACAAATTTCGTGGAATTATCTCTATTTTCGTTGTCCCGCCAAGAATTGTAGTGGAACTTTTTTTTTCGAATTTTCAAAAACTAATTTCAGATTCGTGATTTTCATGTTAAAAAAACCCCAGATACCAAATTTCGTCGAAATCAGAATTTTTTTTTGCACCCTAGTTTAGGGGTGCGCCCTTTAGGGGTAGGAATTTTGAAAAAAAAAATGCAAAATCGGAAAGAGCATACCCAAAAACCTATTCAAAGACATGCCACCCGACTTTGTAACTCTTATGGTTGCTGAGAAAAAAATTAAAGAAGAAATGCAGATTTCAACACTCTTTGGTGGGTGGCTCCCAAACGAAACACGTTGGACCCTCGGTTTATTTGGAAAAAGTGCTTGTTTTGATGCCCTCTACAACCCGATTTTTTTTTTCGAACGGTCGTGTAACACCCTGTATATTGTACCCCTTTGTACCAAAAAGGTAACTCAATCAGACAATTTGTTCTTGCTTTAAAGAATGTTTGGTTCAGAATTTATATCAAATTTTTCATATCCCGCATCTTATTTGCTTATTGGTAAAAGTTAGTATAACGTGAGGTTAGTTCGGCGCTGTAAAACTCAAACCCCGCCGCATAAACGGCCAGCTAGCTCAGATTCTTAATTAAAAGAAGGGCTCGAGATGAGAATCTTCCACAGCGGTTTGTTCGTTTGGGCATATAACATAAGTTTTTGATCTATGGTAGTTACTAGAAATGATTAGTTGAGCGCCACCCAATTTTGCACAAATTCTGACCTCTCCTGTATAGAAATTGGGAAAACACAAGAGAGCCAAATAATAAATTCACTACGAGCAATTCTGATTTATTAATCCTGACAAAACGGTGCAGGATCGGCAAATAAAATGTATCTTCAATACGACAATAACAAATACTTTAAATGACAAAAAAATAATCCCCAAATAAATTCATGAACACTTCCCTAATAATTACGTTACCAGACCCCTACAACAATGATCGAGCAAAAATGTAGTTAAGATTTCAATGGATTAAAAGATTGAATTAAGTTAACCCGAATAACAACTCATATAGGCAACACTGGGTACAAGTAAATTAAAAATCTTACCTTGAATAACACATACGCTGTCTTCTCCGAAAAAGAGCTCTCCTTCGAAGTTCCAGTTCTGTAACACAAAAAAACAAACCCCAAGCTACAACGCTCGGAACGATTATATGAGCCGGAAGGGCCAAAAATAGCTTACTCGTAGCCAGCTCGTTTACCCATATGTTAAATACAGGTGCGTTGCTCTTGAAGAGAGCCACGACCTCAAACACTTGATGCGAACAAAATACAAAGCTCCGATCATAAATCGTCGGAAGGTTACACTAGATTAACGGTATTGAAGCAAATAAAAAAGGTTGTGTAAAAGATCGTATCTTCCGAAAATTCCACAATCAGCTGGTCGCTCCCGGTATCGTTTAGGTGTTAGCGCTTATCTACTCGGTGGTACGCCGGATAGCTGCCGGCAATCAACAGGTGTTCGTACTCCGGAATATTCGCAAGATGCAAATTCATTTACATACAAGGATTCGTCTGTACAAGGATTGATCTACTACATGGATTGACCGGTACAAGAATTCGTCTACTACATGGACCCCCTAAAAGTAATGAAGATGTAACACTCCCTTAACGAGATTTTTAATAACATACCTGAAATCGTCAGGAGGGTAATGAAAAATACTTAAATCAATGAAATATGGAAATTATCCAAGAGGTTGTGAATCTGAAAGAATTTTAGATAACATAACGTAAAAGAAAGCCAACGCCATTTCACTTACATGTAGGTAGGGCGATGAACTTCCACCAGATATAGCCTCACAACGGAGAAAACGGCTTCTGAGTTACTCTACTCGACAACGCCAATAAACAGGAAAAATTGCCAGAGATTTTACGTGAATGATGGCAAATATTACCCACTGGTTTTAGAAGAATTCACAATGCCACGCTCTACAAGTACAACCTCGTTGGCTTTAAAACGGAAATGAAGTGAAAAAAATTACGCGATTCTGCGCGAGGAAAGAAGCACGCGTACAAGTGACGCCATCTCACCTATATCCTGCCTAACGTAGCAAGCGGTAATTTTGAAATTTGAATATAAATAAACTAAACTGTTACATTAGTTAATTTAAGGTGCATAACAAACTTGATCTTTCCTCACACGTGCATGCCTTCTTAAAATTTCCATGACTATTCAATTCATCTAACATTTGTCACATTTCAACCAGTGAAATGTCTCGATTTCAAATTGCTGCGCCAATGGGAACGAATTATAGTGATAATTGCACGTGTGGTATTTCAGCGATAATTTTAGGTGCATCGTTTTCTGCTGGTGTGTAAATAAGCACCTTAGGTACCTACCTATATTTACTTAATTTTGGATGTTAATCAACTTTATTTATTGTTCTCAGCAAGCTACAAGGACGCACATATGGCATAGTAATTACTAATTACTGTAGTGATAATAAGGCCATTGTCTTTAATGAATTAACCGAACATATTTCCTAAGAAAATGCAGAATCCTCTATTTTCAGACAATTACAAATTTATTGCAAATTTCTAATTTTCTGTTTCTTAAGTACAATACAGCAACCCTATACTTCAACATTATAGAAGGCGATTGCGGTATTAAAGATGGACAGCGGTACTTATACCTATTTCTTATCTTCTTAAACGCATATTTGCGCCCAATATTGAGAATAGGTCTCCTTCTTTTTCTTGCATCTGTCTCTGTCTTTGTTAGATGCCTTCCAGTTCAGTCCTGCACGGTTTTCACGTCATCATATCAGCGCATGTTTGGTCCACCTCTTCCCCTAATCTCCATCCAGGGTCTCCATGTTATCATTTTTCCGTTCCAGCGGTTGCCTTTTATTCTTGCAATGTGACCAGCATGAACCCATTTTAATTGTGTTATGGTCCTACCGGTTTTTTTGCTTTATCCATTTGTTTCGTTGTTGTTTTGTTTTCCAGTGTTATGCTCAGCATGGACCTTTTATCATTTGTCTTGTGAGTTCATGTTTGTGCTCCATTGATACCTCGCAGTACATATGTGTCGAAAATCTTTGTTCTTAGTTTTTGAGGAATTTTCTTATTTTTTTATTATGTGAGTGTCCTGATCGTCACCCATTCGAATCCTCGTCTTCTGTTGATTTCGACTGTACGGGTAGGTACCTATATAAAGTGGAAAATTTGAAATTTCAGCTCTATTAAGAAATATGAAAATGACAGAATGGTCCAGTCGATTGACGCAACGTTTAAAAGTAACGTTTCTGTAAAGGAAGTTTTATGTTGTTTGGGGTATTTAATCCAAATTTCAAAATTGCAAGATACATTTCATGTAATCACTAATAAGATTCACCTAAAAATGCAAAAAGTTTTAAATGTTGCGCTCTTGTAAATTGTAAGAGTTCCCTTGCACGATATCTGGAGATCTACAAAGTTGGCCAGGGGAACACTCGATGCCAGTGTACAATCGTATGGTTTAATCATCGACATAAATAAATGGACTGCGCATGCCAATGCTGAGCATGGATACTGCAGGTGAGAAAGAAGCGAAAACTAAGAGGGCAAGCTATCTCTTACGGTTCCGCATCTGATTGGTTCTTTCAATTTAATTTGAATGCGGTCAACAGAAGCGACATAGAGCGAGTTTGCTCTCTTAGTTTTCCCTTCTCTCTCACCTACAGTATTCTGCATCCTTGGCGACGTTGGTGATGAATTTCATTATATAACTTGCCACTTCGTCTCGCCCTATAGCACGATTCATATAATATCAGCATACACTATTTTATCCACCTTCATCGATAGCTTTACCGCAGTCCTCAAATCCATTGTCCTATGTAGTATAGAAATACCCCTTTGATTTTTCTCGTCCTTTGACGTCTGGCTTTGAGTCAGTTGTCTGAGCTTGAATCCTTATTTCATTGGGTGTACAATACAAATGTTTTGTTTTCTTCTCTTTTTTGTAAATTATTGGAAAACCTAATGAAAAATAATAATAATTATTATTATTATTGCTGCTACCCCCCCCCCCCCCATTTCTCGTTCACACAATATTGATAACTGGCGTGGCTAGTGCTCTTCTTTTCCCTTCGCTTAGTCCTCCGAAAACTCACTAGAATCCTTAGCAGTTAGCCAGTTACCCTGCAATTACATGTCGGACTACTTCTTGCATGAGATATGAGGTTACATAGACCTTCATTCGAGGAACTTAATTTCCCGATCGAATGGAACCATCACTCCACCCAAAACAATGGCAGTACGGGCTAATAGTCTAACTACGAGAGACACTTTGTTTTTACTTCGGAGGACTGTGTTCTACGATAACCCTCTCCCTTTTTAGTCTTAAATGCGTATGATCTTGTCATATAGAGACCTTACTGCGATATTCCAGCCTGTAAGGTAACTGTTAACTATAAATTGTAGATGTCGCCACACTGGTGCTTTTTCTATCGATTCTATTCGGACCTCCGTTGGCTCCGTTGGTTGAGTTAACGGCGTCGTCGTCCAGATATTTAATGGTTGCCATCACCCTCATCAACCGCGTTCTCCAAGGGCGTCTGTCCTAGTTCACCAATTCTCCTAACTCGTCCCGGTCCCTTGTCCCTGGTTTTTTCGGAATCCGTGTTGTGCCTTAGCAGTCTCTCAAGAAACTTCCGAACATGCTTGATAAGCGTAATGGTTCTACTTGTCCCGGCCTCTTTTTTTGAGTTCAAGACTGCATTTTCTAGCCCTGGTAGTCCTGCTCAAGAATCATGTTGAATGCCGTCTTAAAAACCAAGGTCTCAACTGTACAAGTTTAATGAAGAATTGCGGAAGCAGAGCGGCGGGATTAGTAGCCTTCTTCGAAATCTTCTTTGTCGCTGTGATCATCTCTTCTGCCGTGGGCGTAGGAGCGCTGCACTGGGTCGCGCCTGTCCGTTTCTGGACTGCATGAGTTACTGTGGTAAAAATACAGTATATCTATTTTGCCAACAACATTTCGATCCTGTACAGCATTCCTCGAGTCGTTCCCAGTACTTTGCACAACGAGTTCAACATACGATTCTTACTGTCATTCATCACTCGCACTCGTATCTAATCACCGCTTGTCTAACCGTCACGCATCTGGTTCAAAGGACCGCCACTTTATCGTTGATCGTATCCGGTGGCGCAATCGTTGCGTTGCCGATTACTATTCTGGAGGTTGTGGGTTCGATCTCGCTGCCGACTGTTCTGTCGAGGGTTTTATCACGTATGTAGCTTCGCATATGTTGAAATCTACGATGCGAATGCTAGAGCAGTAGACTTCCGTGTCATTATCCTAACTCCGTTCCTTCCTTTCCCATTCTTAACTTTACCCATTCTTACATTCCCGTTGTTTGCTCAGCAGCCCGCCTCCGGTATCTCTCGGGGCGTCGGAGGAATGAAACACGTTGACCTTTTCCTTTTTCCTTATCGTTCCACCAATAAGTGGCTCCTGTTTTTGACGACCATTTTCGGTATGGTTATGTCGAACAAGCTCCGTGCAGTCTCCTATTTTCCGGAAGTCATAAAAATTTTTACTTTAGGCTCTTTTCGCGTCACCCTTTCCAGTGCCGTACCGGCCGAGCCTCAGCGTTGCTCTTTGTCTTTTCAAACGTCACTCGGGCACCACCCTAAGGTCCTGCGTAGGTACGCATCTGTTTCTGCTGTCAGTTTTTGATGCTTTTCTGTATCCAAAACCAGGCCTCTGATGTCTTTTCTTTGGCCTCGATTTGACCGTAAGTTGGGAAGTATCCAACTGCCAACGACCACGCCACATTGTTATCATTGCCAGAGATTACCTACCAAATCGTCTTTACAATAGGAACTGCCACTTCCTTTCAATCAAAGGCTTATATGCGTCACCAATAGGTGATTATTATTTAATAGACGATGATATGCTAAGAATTGACAATATTCATGGCGCAGTCAATTCTATCGATCTTTAAAGGCTTTATTTCAGTGTATTGTTCTTCCATCCGTCTGTCTATCCTCATGTTGAAGAAATAAACTTAATCAATATGGAAACACAAAGAAACAGGCCTTTTGATTTATGAGTTACAAAAAAAGGTTATTTGGGTAACATTTGATCATTTTAGGTAGTTTGACAATAATTCCAGCTGCTCGTTCAGAAAATGAAACCTACCTGCTAACTAAATACAGATCGTAAATATCGGCTCGGTATCCCCATATATCGTCCATCCATCGTCCATTTATTTCTCCGTCATGGATATCTCGGAAATGACATCCTTCCCGAAATGCAGAAGACGCTGAAACATAACTTACATTACTCGCTATGGTCTACCGTAAAAGGAATACGGGCAAACTATTAATTTCGGTTAGTTAATTATTTTTTCCCATCCCGAAGCCCGTGTTAAAAGCTATTTGTTAAAAATTAGTGTTATGTAGTATGATCAATATGGAGTTGGAGAGATGTGGATGAGGTGAAAGTAAAAATGCCTAGCCATCCCACCACAACAAATAGCTTTTGGTACTACCCCTGCACTAGACTTTTTGCAATGTCATATCAGTCCAACCATTTCTATTTGATGCCCTAAATTCTAGTCTACCAAGTCGAACTATTTAAAAAAATTAATACTTGAAAGGACCAAGATATTTTGTTTAGTTCAATCAATAAACCGGATGTCCCAAATATGGATGTTACGTTTCCAGAACTTTCACAATTTCGGTCTCTTCGTTAATGTGTTTCTAGGCAATAATTTCACATAGAGATAAGTAACAAACGCTCTTTTTTAGGTATTTCCATTTTCTGTTTTCAACAGTGTTTCCACCCCAAGATCACGAGCAATATTCTGAAACCGACGGAATGTGATATTTAGAGCTTGCACAAGAGAATAACGAATCCAAACATAGTATATTACATTTTTTCTATTTTTGAAATACAGCCAAAAATACTTCTCTTTGATCCAATGTAAGTACCTAATGGTATTTAAAAAAAAGAAAAAAATACTATATACCTTACAATTCCAATTTTATCCTGCGCCAGAAAATTCACAGTTTGCTTTTTTCAAAGACGCGAACTATAGAAATAGTAGGCGACAACCATAAACACCCTTGCTAAGTTAATGTTTGTAGTTATTCTGCGAAGTATACCCAAATTTTCTGAAAATAGTTCCAATTATTATAACTAGCATATTGTTCTACCCCTTTAATATATTAGATAGAAGTGAAGTGCTCTGAGCCCGTGTGGTTAAGCACCCATCGGGGTCGTCCCCGGGTGGCGAGTAGGGGAAATCCAATACAGACACCTGAATGATCGTACGTGCTTCGGTGTGGGTAGTGACGATTATAAGTGGCTCGTCGGGGCTAAAACCCAGACTGGTAGCGACGAAGGTCGTCGCCGCGGACCAACCTCCCAAGTCAAGGTGTTAGCGACCGTGCCGATGACTGCGTGGCACTGGGGTGCAGTTTCGATAACGGTGCCCCTCGGATACCGGGCGACCTCCGAGTGGTGGCTCCGTTCTTTTGGGAAGGGGCTGGGAGCCATGTGTGTAACTTTCAGATAAAACCTTTCTGAGCTCCTCGTCAGAGGGACCAACAAGCCGGGCCCTCATGCATGTTGAATGCAGTCGTAGACCAGATGGAGGGAGGGCCCTTTCCTCGGCTGGCAGGGTTCCGCTGGAATCCGCAGAGTGCCATCGTGGCCGAATGCGAGGACCAGTGGACCTTGGGCTGGTTGGAGAGGACCTGGGATGGCGTGTCGCGGAAAGTTCAGATTCACGTCCCGATAGTAACCAAGGTGATGGCTGTGTTGTACGGGCTCCCGGATGACACGGACATCATTTTGAAGCGCCTCCAGAGACAAAATCCTGGTTTCAGGATGAGTATATGGATGAAGTTCTTTCGCAGGGAGGAGCCTGGTAGGATTCTCCTCGCATTTGGTGTCGATGAGACGTCCTATCCCACTCCAGCGACAGAACTTTCAGG